>NW_007864024.1:0-610 GCF_000696425.1 Galeopterus variegatus
TGTTTTTTTTTTTTGTAAAGTTGTTTGAGTTCCTTATATATTCTGGATATTAATCCTTTGTTGCATGTATATTTTGCAAACATTTTCTCCCACTCTGTTGGTTGTTTTTTAACTCTGTTAATTGTTTCTTTTGCTGTGCAGAAGCTTTTCAGTTTGACATAATCCCATTTGTTTATTTTACCTTTGATTGCCCATGCTTTGGGGGTCATATTCATGAAGTCTGTCTCCAGTCCTACTTCCTGAAGTGTTTCTCCTATGTTTTCTTTAAGAGGTTTTATTGTTTCAGGGTGTATATTTAATTCTTTAATCCATTTTGAGTTGACTTTAGTGTATGATGAAATGTATGGTCTAGTTTCATTCTCCTGCATATTGATATCCAGTTATCCCAGCACTGTTTGCTGAAGAGGCAGTCTCTTCCCCCGTGTATAGGCTTGGTGCCTATATCAAAGATCAGATGACTGTAGGTGTGTGGATTGATTCCTGGATTCTCTATTCTATTCCATTGATCAGTGTGTCTGTTTTTATGCAAGTACCATGCTGTTTTGTTTTTTATAGCTTTGTAGTATAGTTTAAAGTCAGGTAGTGTTATGCCTCAAGCTTTATTTTTTTT
>NW_007864025.1:0-610 GCF_000696425.1 Galeopterus variegatus
CATATTCTTCTACCACATTCTTTTCATGGCTACACAGTACTCCACTATATCCTACTATATATATCCACTGTAGTTATATAACCAGTCCACTGATGGTCAACATTACGGTTGGTTCTAGGTTTTGTATTTATAAGCAGTGCTGCAGTTTTTGTATTTATAAGCAACCTCTGTAGCTGAATCTTTGCATTTATCCACTGACTCTTTCCATAGGTTGAGTTGCTGGAAAAGGATGTGCTGGGTCAGAATAGGCATGTTTTTAAAGTTGGTTTGTTTTTTTTTCACTCATTAAAAATTAGGTACCACAACTTTTTTCTTAAATGACCAGTAAGGGGATCTTAACCCTTGGCCTTGGTGTTGTCAGCACCACGCTCTCCCAAGGGAGCCAACCGGCCATCCCTCTATAGGGATCCGAACCCGTGGCCTTGGTGTTATCAGCACCGCACTCTCCCAAGTGAGCCACGGGCCGGCCCTTAGGTATCACAATTCTAACTGTAATGGTCTGACTGGGTCCACTCCACACCCAGAAGGGATCTTTAATGTGACTGTTTGCGAAGATAACAAAATGAGTGTTTTGAAAATTCCTGAAGCCGCCCCTGCAGCAGTGAGAAAT
>NW_007864026.1:0-610 GCF_000696425.1 Galeopterus variegatus
CTTTATCTCAGACATTGTAATTTTCATCTCTAGCAGTTCAACTTGGATTTTTTTTTTCTGTCTTCTATGTCTTAACATGCTCAAGCATCTTTCTACCTTCTTGAGTCTATGGAATATGCTTATAATACCTGTGCTACTGTCCATGTCTACTAATAATATCATCTGTGCTATTTCTGGGTTAGTTTCTATTGATCATTTTTTCTCTACATGTCGGGCCTTAAAAACAAACGCCACCTTAAGTGACATTACAAGCGGCGCCATTATGGGCCCACAAGGGCGTATTAACGTGGCAGCCTAAGGCGGCGCTGGGAGGAAGTAGGGTGGGAGTGTCTGCGGGAACCTTACCTTAGCCCTTATTGGCCAAATACGTGCTTCTGCACTCGTGAAAGGCATTGAGACAGGATGCATGCCCTTGACCTTTAAGCTGAATGCTAAAACCTCCCCTCCCTATCTGCCTATAAAAGCCAGTGCTTGGGCCGCCTGGTGGCGCACTGCTACAGTGCCCTGCTTGGGAGCGCTGCGGCGCTCCCGCCAAGGGTTTGGATCCCACTGAGGGTTTGGATCCCACATACAGACCAGCCGCTCACTGGCTGAGCGAGGTGCGGGTGCA
>NW_007864027.1:0-610 GCF_000696425.1 Galeopterus variegatus
TTTGCAGGAAAGCAATGAACACAATAAAAGTCTAAAAACTATCAAAATGAAGAATGCAGTGACCTGTTCCAGCTCTCAAATTATGTGGTTATCTAGAATTAGAGAATTAATTTTCATTGTAGAAAAGTATTTTTTGCAAGAAGAATAGCATTTCTTTGTGAGTGAGACCATAGGTCTTGGCCTTGAGGAATTTTGGAATTCATTATATTTTTTATAATTTATGACTTCAGAAGAATAGGAAAGTGATTTATGAAGAAAGTGTGGATATTGCTAAGATTTCACTTTACAAAATAATTTTTTGTCTTCTGTTTGGTTCAAGTCCTGATTTATTATATAATCTTACATATTCATGTATTGTACTTTATAAGTTTAGAAGTTTAACAATAGTTTTTTAGTTTAAAAGTTAAGGGCACAAAAAGAGTGTAGATATACTTTTATGACTTGAAACTCCAGAAAATGATGGAACATCCTTAGATAGAGAAATTAACTGTAAAATGCCTTCATTTCTAAAACACCTGAAGTGAGAGAGAAAAAGCTTTGCGAGTGCCATGTTATATCACTCTTAAGGAAGTGGGTAAGATAACATCCAAAATATGTGTAATGTAATAAT
>NW_007864028.1:0-610 GCF_000696425.1 Galeopterus variegatus
TGTACAACACAGGTGATTTGTAGCCTGAAAATTAGCATTAGTTATCCTGAGTCTCCCATAAGGAAAAGTTGACATCAAGATATTTTAACAACATGTATAATAACATGAATTCTACTTAGGGGGGCTGACCTCATAAAAGGGCAACTGTTATATCTAACTAGTATGTCAATTTTGCCTGTTTCCAGAGTTGCTAAAGACAATTATATCATTACTCCATTGTACATTTTCAATGTTATCTTGCATCTGGACCTCTACTTTTACAGATAAAGTAAAAATAAAGATTAACCTAAACAGTTCCCAAAAACACACAAATTCTAAAGTTAGAGACTCCAAATGACTGAGGGTTTTTTAAAAAAAACTTGAAAGTGGCATTATGAAATTATCCAAGTGTTCTTTCTCTCAAACCACTGAGAGAACTAGTCTAAATCTAATAGGTATAAGTCTCCCAGATGACTTCAGTCCCACCCCAATTTAACCTCTAACATGAGCCCCCGTCAGTCCAGGACCCAAAGAGAACACAGTGTGAATGAATATAAATAGCTTCATAACAGCTAATAAGAAAGGAAGTTGGGAAGCAGTTTATAATCTCCCAGGGGGTCGGGTCCTCTTT
>NW_007864029.1:0-610 GCF_000696425.1 Galeopterus variegatus
AGGTGGTAGTTGTAGTGGGGAATGATTATCACAACCATGTAAAGTTTAAAAATACCCCTGGGTCTGTGCTGTCTGCACCACACTCAGCCAGTGAGTGCACCGGCCATCCCTATATAGGATCTGAACCCGCGGCCTCGGTGCTACCAGCGCCACACTCTCGCGAGAGAGCCACGGGGCCAGGCCTGCAAAGACATTTCTAATCATCATCTCTCTATTTTTCTCTATATTGCCTGGAAAGCTGTATACTTACCTTCCTAGTGTTCCTTGCAGCTGTCTGTAGCCAAATTCCCCACTTTTAGCACACAGTACATAGGCAGATATGTTTGGGAATAGGAATGCTTGGGGGGAAGGGTCTACTTTTCTGATTAAAACAAAAGTCATGCTGGGTATGTCATTCCTCTCTCTTTTCCAGCTTAAAGGCAAAAGCCATTCTGCAACATTACTGAATTTTTAACATGATCAGAGAAATATTAACAGTGATGCTGTTGAGCTGCTGAAAGTATAGCATTAACATTTTACATCTGTAGTGCTGGGTTTTCTGTTTCTTTGCAGCTAAATGAAATCTTAACAGGGGAATTTATAATGCAACCACAGAAATAACACTAAGAAA
>NW_007864030.1:0-610 GCF_000696425.1 Galeopterus variegatus
AAGTTAATCAAGCTTGAGAGTCATTCTCAACTTTCTACCTTTTCCTTCATATTTCGTATCCATATTTCTTGATCCATTTTCCAAAGTAGGTGTAAGTTCATCCACATCTCCCCTTGTCTACCGGCCATGCCAAACCTCTACCATCTTTTCCCGGATGACAGCAACACACTTCGTTGTCACAGCTCTTCTTTGCTCGCCTGGCCGTGAGTTCATCCTACACAGCAATCGAGATGATGCCTTTCTCCTCACAATCTTTCAATGTCTTTCCACTGCCTGGCCCCCATCCCATTTTGTCTTGTCTGCCCTCATTTTCTGGATTTCCAACTTTTACTGTTGTAATTAATACGATTTTTAAAAAATCTGTATGTAAATCTTTGGGGAGATTCCTGACAATAGTCATGGGATAAACCCCTAGAAGTGAAACAACTGGGTCAATGGCTCTTAAAACATTGTACAGTCTTGGACAATGAAGTCAGACACTGATACAAATCTCTGCTGCATAATTTCCCTGAGATTTGGGGACATACTTCTGGATCTTTCTTTAATGTCTTAACATATTAAATGGGAGAATAGTATTTACCTCAGAAGAATATTAAAAATATTGTGATAT
>NW_007864031.1:0-610 GCF_000696425.1 Galeopterus variegatus
CCTCTTTGGGCCTCAACTTTCTTTCCTCTGAAATGTGTGCATTGGATTAGAGACACTGTAAGGGGCTTTCTGGTGCTACTGTCTGAGTTCTATTCCTTTGAAGCTTCCATGCAGTTTCAAGGCTTTAAATACTCTGTCTCCACTAAAGTGGGTGACTCACATGTTTGTATCTCCAGACCAGACCTCTCCTGACCCAGAGAGCCAGCTGCCTGCTTGAAGTCTCCACCTGGATGTCTGGTGGCAATAGACTAAGGCTCACCAGTCAGCTCAGTTGGTTAGAGCACAGCCTTATAACACCAAGGTCATGGGTTCAGTTCCCCATACTAGCCAGCCGCGGTTGGGGAGGAGGATATTACAGACTGAGCTCCCAAGTGCCCCCCACAATCAGCTCCTCCCAGGGCTGGTTGGCTGGTCTTCCCCTCTCCACTGATGGCCATGACCCCAAGTTTCCAGGTGTTAGGCTAAAAACTATAGAGTTATCCTTTTGTTTTTCTCTACACCCCACAACCAATGAATTCTAATGGTTCCACCTTTCAAATACCATCTCAAATACAACCACTTCTCACCGCCTTGCCTTCCCTGCCAACGTCCTGAGCAAGCCATGCTCATT
>NW_007864032.1:0-610 GCF_000696425.1 Galeopterus variegatus
TATTTCTTGCAGCTCTAGAGTCCGAGAAGTCCAAGGTTCAGGGGCCTGCATCTGGTGAGGGCCTTCTTGCTGTGGCATCCCATGGTAGAAGGTGGAAGGGCAAGAGAGCAGAGGGGCCAAACTTGCTTTTATAACAAGCCCACCCACATGATAACAACATTAGCTCATTCACGAGGGTCACCTCTCAAAGGTCCCACTTTGCAACCTTGTCATGTTGGGGATTAAGTTTTCAACACATGAACTTTGGAGGATATATTCAAACCATAGTAGTTACTTAGGTGACAGGTAGCTTCTTCTTATAAAATTATTTCAGCTAATAAGTTAAAATGAAAGATAATAAGGATATCACCATTTTACAACCCCTCATGAATTAAAACACCTAGATGTTGGATATCAATGGTTGCTAACACGAAAGAAGAATGAAAACCAGATATTACGTGTGTCCCGATGAAAGAACAAGCACCACCTCTAGTCTTCCCAAGGAGATCTCACCTCAGTCAGATCCAGTCCCTGGATCCAGTAACAAGTTCATGAGGCTGAACTCTTACACGTTGCCGTGTGAGTGTAAATTTGCACAGCGACTTTGGAAAACTATTTGACAGTATCAACT
>NW_007864033.1:0-610 GCF_000696425.1 Galeopterus variegatus
TTTCTTGTATTTTTTTAAAAATCTCTAAATCATTTATTTCTGCTATAAATCTCTGTTATTTCTCTCCTACTAATTTGAGGTTTGTATTTTCTTGTTTTTCTAGCTCCTTGAATAGTAACATTAGGTTGTTTATTTGGAGTCTTTCTTCCTTTCTGATGTAGGCATTTATTGCTATAAACTTCCTTCTTAGAACTGCTTATCCTATATCCCACAGGTTCTGATACATTGTGTTTTCATTTTCATTTGTCTCCTGGAGTTTTTTAATTTCCTTTTTGATTTCTTCTTTGAGCCTTTTGTTGCTTAGAAGCATGTTGTTTAATTTACATGTATTTGTATGGTTTCCAGGGTCCCTATTGTTGTTGATTTCTAGTCTTATTACATTGCAGTCAGACAAAGTAGTTCATATAACTTCAATTTTTAAAAAATTTCTTGAGGCCTGTTTTGTGACCTAACGTATGGTCTGTTCTAGAGAATATTCCATGTGCTGCTGAGAAGAACATGTTTTCTACAACTGTCGGATGAAATGTTCTATACACTTCTGTTAGGTCCAAGTGGCCTAAAGTAGAGGTTAATTTTTTTTTTTTTTTTTTTTTTTTTTTACCCCGTTCCC
>NW_007864034.1:0-610 GCF_000696425.1 Galeopterus variegatus
GGAGCGCTGCTGCACTCCCAGCGCTGCACTCTCCCGAGTGCACCACGGGCTTGGCCCAGCCAGGACAATCTTGAGCAAAAAGCTAGAGGCATCACACTCTCTGACTTCAAAACATATTATAAAGCTATTGTCATCAAAACATCATGGTAGTAGCATAAAAACATATACATCGACCAATGAAACAGGATAGAAGGCCCAAAAATTAAGTCATGCATTTAAAGTTATTTGATTTTCAACAAATACAGACTTTAAACTGTGATATTACCTGAAGAAAACATAGGGAAAACACAGCTTCATGTCATTGGTCTGAACAATAATTTTTTAGATATAAACCCCAAAACACAGGTAGCAAAAGCAAAAATAGACAAATGGAACTATATCAAACTAAGAAGCTTGTGCACAGCAAAGGAAACAATTAACAAAGTGAACAGATGACCCACAGAGTGGGAGAAAATATTTGCAAATCATATATCTGATAAGGGTTTACTATCTAAAATACATAAGAAACTCAAACAACTCAATAGGAAGAAAACAACTCAATTTAAAAATGGACAAAGGACTTGAACAGACATTTCTCGAAAGAAGACATACAAAAGGCCAACAGGTTCAC
>NW_007864035.1:0-610 GCF_000696425.1 Galeopterus variegatus
TAGGTGTTTGATTTTTTAAAAAATAATCCTATCTTGGGCCGAGCCCGTGGCGCACTCCGGAGAGTGCGGCGCTGGGAGCGCAGCAGTGCTCCCACTGTGGGTTTGGATCCTATATAGGGATGACCGGTGCGCTCACAGCGCTCACTGGCTGAGCACGGTGCAGCCGGTCTCAAAAAAGACAAAATAAGTAAATAAATAAATAAAATATAATCCTATCTTACCAGTGCAGTCATTTTCAAACCCGAAGGCAGTGTCTTAATAGTTAAACAGAGCCATTGTCCTCCAATGGAAAGACTTAACAAACGGACATTTTTAAAAATAAATATGCTTGCTAATAGCTGTATAAAAATCTGAGGTCATAGGTCTTAGAAAAATGAAGAATGGGCCAAAATAATTTTAATCTTTTTGGGTGTCTTTGTGGGCACATATCTAGACATATTGACCCTTACAGAGCTAAACAAAATTAGTGGTTGGTTTGTTTTGGGAGAGGAATGATGGATACTTGTCTGTTTTTATGTATAAAACTGTGGAAATGATTAAGGTCAGATCGCTCTCAGAAAGAAAGTTTGATGCACTTATACTCTTTCATCAATATGAAGAATTAAAATTT
>NW_007864036.1:0-610 GCF_000696425.1 Galeopterus variegatus
GAGGCTTGGATCTGGGGACTGGACCCCACTCCCACTTCCAGGCAAACTGCACCAGTGTGTCTGGGCCAGCCTGGGGACCTGAAGCATGGAGGACTGGACCCCCCTCCCACAACCAGGCACACCACAACAGCACCTTGGGACCCGCCCAGGGACCCAGGACATGGAGAAGGGGACCAGACCTCTCTCCCACAACCAGGCACACTGAACCAGCGACTTGGGGCCCACCCAGGGACCTGCGATATGGAGTTGGGGACTGGACCTCTCTCGCACAACCAGGCACAACATGCCAGCAACTCGGAGCCCACCCAGGGAACCGGGGCAAGAAGGGGAATGGTCCTCTCTCCCACAACCAGGCACATCGTGCCAGTGCTTCAGGGCCCACCCAGGGACCTGAGGCATGGAGAAGGGGACTGGACCTCTGTCCCACAACCAGGCACACCACACCAGCACCTTGGGGCCTGCCCGGGGACCCGAGGCAAGAAGGGGAATGGACCTCTCTCCCACAACCAGGCACACTGTGCCTGTACCTCGGGGCCCACCCAAGGGCCTGGGACATGGAGTTGGGGACTGGACCCCTCTCCCACAACAAGGCACATGGCACCAGTGCCTT
>NW_007864037.1:0-610 GCF_000696425.1 Galeopterus variegatus
GTTATTTTATGTTATAGCCATTAAATAAATCAATAATGCTAACATCCTTTATTGAGTGGTTTCTACAGCTAAGCACCCTTCTGTGTATTTTATAGTGGCCACCTCATTTGCTTCCAACAACAATCTTATCAGATAGGTATTAATACTATCTCTAGTAATGAGAAAACAGAAGCACACAAGTAATATTTTTTAAAAATGCCACTAACGGACCACAAATAACAGTTTTTCTTGAAACAATGCTGAACGCCAAGGATATTTATCATACCTGGTACTTGCTTCAAGTGTGGAATTTTTTGATTAATCAGAATTTAATAAGCGCATACTTTTTGGCAGACACCATGTTTATTACCTACTCAGTTCTGCTATAACATATGACACACATGTTCTTTAAAAAAATCACTATGCTATGCAAAATTGTGACATAAAAAACACAGGACTTGTGGGGAGAATTGATTAGGGACACAACATGCAAAAACACCATCAGTGACACTAAAGAAAAAAAAGGATAGAAATGTAATAAAAATAATGGCACAAATTTATCCATGTTAAATGGCCAAGAAATGTACAAGTACTATAATAAGTATGGCACTTGATCTTATAAAAAGTGACC
>NW_007864038.1:0-610 GCF_000696425.1 Galeopterus variegatus
AAAATTTTGTGAAACTATGACATGAACTATTACTTATAAAGAGTTTAAAGTAGAAAGTTACTGGTATTACCAAGAAAAAATATTCAATAAGTTCAACTCTAAAAACCGACTAAGATGATATAAATAAGAATTTTAATTAAAATCTTAAGCATAAATTATGGTCTTAGGTATATCCCAAAAGAAAGTTATCTGTGATTCTAAGTAAAACTTGTTTGCTAAGACCGAGTATTCAGCATACAGAGAAGGCGATGGGTCAGCTCCAAGGACAGAGGGCAGATATGGCCAACTCTCTGGAAAGAAGGTCTGAGATCTGAGTTTGGTGATACAGGCCTCTGGCTGTCATGTCCCTGAGATTTACTGGCAGCTTTCACCCATGGGTTCCAGGGAGCACTCCCCATACTCGGCTTATCCTCCTTGGATGGGAGCCCAGCTGCCGGGGCTAAGCAAGGCAGTAGATTAGCCAGCCAAGACGCCAGATCATTGATACGCTTTTCCCCTTGCTTTCCCAGCCTCACTACGTTCTCCAGTGGAGGGTAAAGTGAGGAGGGGAAGTGAGAGGGAAGAAGTCTCATTTAGGTCCTACCTGCCCTGGGGATAAAACTGACTGCTG
>NW_007864039.1:0-610 GCF_000696425.1 Galeopterus variegatus
TTTATATTTTAAGTTTGTATGAAGATACACAATTTCCTTTTTCTTCATCTGGCCCAGAACTACATGGTCATAGCCAATCTGCAGTGGTAAAATAAGATATTGTCATATAAGACAATTTGAAAATTATTCTAATTTTTTTTAACTTTGCAAAAGAGTAGCAATAAAAAGAAATACCTGTTATTATATTTCCTAAAAATTCCTAAAATTTCTAACCTTTTAGCCCTAATAGTTAATTGCTAATTATTATTCTATTGCCTCCTCCTTAATGAGAATTTTCACAAACTGTATAAATTGTTTCCTTACCAGTTGCCATTTAAAACCTTATGTCTGTATAATTTTCAAAAATTATTCTTCTTATAAATGACCCATGATTTTTAAAAGTTTGAGAAACTCCTGTTTTTAAGTAATCCCCTTAAAATGAGACCTGCCAAACAGTTTGAAAAGACCTTCAAGTTTGCTCACTACTAACTGCTAGCATAAGTTCTTCTAGCACTTGGGAAACACCCTTGAGCTCTGAACTGATCAGGATTTATACTGGAAAAGCACTGTTGAGTATTTAGCAAGAAGCTTGCTAATCATACTGTCAATACTATAACTGCCTAAAAGATGA
>NW_007864040.1:0-610 GCF_000696425.1 Galeopterus variegatus
TAATTAAAATATTCTAGAGAATCTAAAATAAATATCACATTCTTGGATTAAGATTCAATATAATAGAAAACATAAATTCTTTGCAAAGTATTTATACATTCAATTCATTTTCCATGAAACTATTAAGACTTTTTTATTTTTGTTATTTAGACCCATAGATAATGAGGATGGTGATCCTAGGTGTCTAGATACAAGCACATATTCAAAGCTACAGCAATTAAAATGCTAATGCTAACACCTGGGGAAGACAGACCAGCATGGGAAAAGTAGAAAAAGCAGTTATGTAAACCAAGCAGACAAAAAGCTTATATATGAAATCAGTCCTAAATAAATTGATAGAGGATAATGCATATTTGTGACTCTAAAAAGGCCTACACTTTGAACAAAGAAACCTATGTTTATTAAGAAATTCTATTGATGAAAAATCAAAAAAAAGCAAAAAAACAAGCTACACTTTGGGATGGCATTTCCAACTATATAACTGGCAAAATATTAATATCCAGATTGTAATGATCACTATCAAAGCATTAAGAAGACAAATATTCTAATAAAAAAAAGCAAAATTGATGAAGGGGCACTTAACAAAATAGGAAGCAAGAGAGTTCAAAAA
>NW_007864041.1:0-610 GCF_000696425.1 Galeopterus variegatus
ATGTGGCAACTTTTGCCTGAGATTTTTGTTAACATATGTTGATGTGGTGGGATAGCTTTTTAAAAAATTGAATAGCTTTGACGAACTATTAAAGAAGCCCTTCACAAATCTATGAAGTAGTCAGGTGTGAAATATAGGGATTAAGACCATCATAAGAGGATATGAGGGTGTTTGGAGAGGAATCCAATGCATTCCACCTTATCTACAGGTGGAGTGAACTGCTCGTCCACATCCTACTAGAGCACAAGGAAGTTCTGGTGATTGCTCTAAATCCCCAGTTTCCTAACAGAGGGTACAGTCTTACTCTGGATAGACCACTCCAGTACAAAAATAAAAAACAAATCTCTGTGTCCTCATATGAATGATTATTGATATTGAGAGTGTCCTCATACCATTCGTGCAGCATTTCCAGAATGCTAAGAAACAATGGAAAGGTTAGAAGGGAATTTAGGGAATATGATCATGCTTTGCCAAATCCTATGATGAATGCCCAAGGGCCAAATCTGGAGTTAGGCGAGGCTCAGGCTCCTGATGCCTCTTCCCCTGCTCTCCACCTGCCCCAGCTTTCCACCCAGCTCCTGCAAACCCTCCTCCACCCTCCCTGCAGAAC
>NW_007864042.1:0-610 GCF_000696425.1 Galeopterus variegatus
TTAGGTGTATCGAATACCTTTTTGACTTAGTGACTTTTTAAAATTACAATGAGTTTATCAGAACATAACCCCATCATAAGTCAAGGAGCATCTGTATTAGTTATCTACTGACATGTAACAAATATCCCAAAGCTTAGCAGCTTAAAACACAAGGCTCTCTCAAGTTTCCGAGGGTCAGGAATCCAGGAGTGGCTTAGCTGGGTGGTTCTGGCTTAGGGTCTCTCATGAGATTACTGTGAAGATGTCAGCTGGGGACATCAGTCATCTGAAGGCTTGACTGGGGCTGGAGGATCTACTTTCACGATGGCTCCCTCCACAGCAATTGGCTACATACCTCATCTCTTTACTGGCTGTAGGCAGGAGGTCTCAGTTCCTCACCATGTAGCCTTCTTGATAGGGCTTCTGTATGTTCTCATGACGTGACAATTAACTTCCCCGAGAGCAGGTGATTCAAGAGAGAGAACAAAAAGGAGGCCGAAATGCCTTTTATGACCTAATCAGGTACATCCCTACTATGCCTGCCATATTCCACTTATTAGAAGCAACTCACTAAGTTCTCCCCATACTCAGAGGATAGGAATTAGGCTCCAACTCTTTAAAGGTAGAGCAT
>NW_007864043.1:0-610 GCF_000696425.1 Galeopterus variegatus
GGCATAGAGCAAACCCAGATAATTTGTTCCATAAATATTTTCAATGCTACTGAGGTACATAGCCTATAAGAGGGAATTCAAATTCTCAATGCATTTAACTTCAGCTTAGGCAGTGGGCAAACTGCACTCAGCGCCTTATATACAGAAGTAATTAAACCTAATTATAGACTCAGGAATATTATGTTCATCTCCATCACTAATTAATATATCAAATATTGTTTTCCCTCTACAATTAGAGAAGTACTGGTGAAATTGCATGGTGGTCTCTAATATCTACCTTGTACAGGTTACTCCTGGTTCCAGAACATCAAGAACCAAGGTGAACTTCAGTTTGAAATGAATGAGAAATTCCTAAAAAAGTATTTCCCAGAATTTGTCCAACAGACACTGACCTCGTGACATATATTAAAAAGCCTCCCTGCAATTTTGGATTCATCTAAATATTCCCTTTTGGTGATGCACTCTGATCATGTGCTCTATAAGGAAGCCTGTTTAACTTTGTTTACAGATTAACCATTTCTCAAATTATATGATAATAGATTTTTTTTCCCTCCATGTGACACATATTAAAATTAATTCTATGAAAATACAGTCCAGGGTTCAATAGTCC
>NW_007864044.1:0-610 GCF_000696425.1 Galeopterus variegatus
GAGAACCATTTTCTTACTATGTTTTCTCTGCTTTTTTTTCTTTCTCTTTCTTCTTCCTTCGCAATATAGATAAGATCACACTATACTCACGTTTTTACATTTTAGTTTTTCATATAATAATTGATCAGAAGAATTACCACATCATGACGGGTAATGAGTTAATTTATCCATACTAAGAAAAATTGGTGTAGTCTGTAAATGTAAAATGAGTCTAAATGTGGCCTGTTTTGGCTTTTGCCTTCTCTTGAAATAACTATTTCCCAACATGACCACAGTTGTTGTGGTTTCCTCATCACCTCGTAGCATGATGATGCTGGAAATGTGTTTGAGTGGAAAAGTGCAATTGTATTTGGGAAGATTTGCAAATAGACCTTGTCTCATTTAGGGTTGGGGAGTAACAGTTTTATGCAAGCTGATGACACAGAGGGCTGACACTTATTTTTCCCAAATAAGAATGGGCCACGGATGTGCCAGTGGGAGGAGATATCATGAAGGAAAGGTAACCATGTGGCTCTGTTGGGGACACTGTCTGGGTCCTTGGTTCCGGCTGAATGATAACCATTTCTCTTGCTCTTAGCGTGGCACTGCTGGGGGGCACTGTGCCCATTGG
>NW_007864045.1:0-610 GCF_000696425.1 Galeopterus variegatus
AGTGGCACTGTGGCAGTTAAAAATAGTAATATGGCAGTAAGAAGGAGTTAGAGTCACAAATGAGTTTGAATCCTACTCTGCCACGTACTAGCTGTGTGGCCTTAGACAAGTTAACTGACTTCTCTGTGACTCAGTTTCCTCATCTTTACAAGAGTGATAATTAAGTTTTTATTGCTTATCCAGATTCTGAAGCTAAATATGTTTTGGAATTCAGAATTTTTCCTATCTTAGAAAAGTAGTGCGATACATATCCCATACATCCTATAGCAATCCCAGTAGTGTCAGGGGCAGCTCCTGTAATCAAACACATTAACGTTTTTGCAACGAAACATATAAATACTAACTCTATGTGAAATAATTGAAACATAAATGGGCTTACATCTGTTCAGTTCAGGTTTTACTATGCAGACTTTAAAATTTGGCTTTCAGGGCTAATCCTTGGGAACACAAATGCAAGGTTCTTCTCAACCTCTCCAATTTTCATGATAATGCAAACTAAGACCCAGTGATATCAGATAATCTTCTCAAGATTATACAACTAGTTCCAAACAGTGCTGGAGACTGACCTTCAGTTTAGTGTCCTCTTTGCTGCACTATGACTTAAAAATTA
>NW_007864046.1:0-610 GCF_000696425.1 Galeopterus variegatus
AAGAGAGAAAGAAAGACAACCCCACCCAATTACTTCATCAGGCTTTTTATTGGTTGTACACGACATAGAAATTTGGGATTGTTACTACTTTACACCCTACATGCGGGGATCTAGGGTAAGAGTAATAAGTATTCTAGGTTATTTTATGGCTTTCTGGAGCCATTATGGCTACTTCTAAGTAATATGATTTTATGATAAGGTTTTCCAGGACAGGTGGACATGATTATTTATTTATCCCAGACCTCCCAAGGTCTGGATAAATTAGCTGACCTGATCAGAGCAGATTCTTTTGGTTATCAGGTTGAACCCTGTGCCTGATCGGGTATAAAGAATTCCCCAGAGACATGGGTTTGTCCTCCCCTGATCCCCACACAATAGAGCTCACCTTCCAAAAGCACACGGGGGCTCTCATCTCCTCCTCAATTCCAGCTCCGTTCAAGGGAGCCCTCCAGGCTAATCAGCTAGTCAGTTTTCTTCTTTAATGCTAGAAAAAGTCTTTTTTTTTTTGCTAGGAAATTCACCTTGAAGAATTTTCATGGAAACTAAAACCCCAGGGTATGAGCTAGAATACCACCCAAAGAAGACAGAAATTGGGTTTCTTGAGGCTTTG
>NW_007864047.1:0-610 GCF_000696425.1 Galeopterus variegatus
AACCACGGTGATATCCAGCAGTATCAGACTGCATTTGCATTTCTTGAAATCGTGCTTTAAAAGACACACAAACTGGTGGTTTGCATTCACAGGAAATGACAAAGAAGTTATCTCTACATTGAGGATCCCACTCGGCTACATTCTAAGAGCAGAAACTCCCTCCAGAAAATATACTGGGTTAGTAATGACGAAAGTACTAGCTTTATAGAGTTTAGAATTATTTAGGGTTATAGATACTAGTTGATTGATTCAATCCCAAACTAACAAACCTAGTTCGGATAAGCAATGATAGAAATGTTCCAACCTGATTTTTGGTAGGAAAGTCTTCTTCAGACTTTCTAGATCACGATAACTGCAGAGGGCCATGTGCAGACCAGCCGTCAAAACAAAAAAACAGAAAAGGTAACTTCAGAGGGGAAAACTAATTGTTGAATCAGTAAATGGAATTAAATGTAGAAAGAGAAAAACTGGAGATTATTTGGACAGTAATAATAATGTCAGCCGAAGTTGATTGCCTGTTAAGATCATCAATTAGCTGAATTTTACTAATGAGAGAGGCCTTTCATGACAATAAGCCTTCATTAGGGAGGGTTAGGAACTGAGAGATAAT
>NW_007864048.1:0-610 GCF_000696425.1 Galeopterus variegatus
TAGCTGATATAATTATTGCTCCTGATATACGATGAGAGTTTTAAAAATGGGTTCAATTATGCATAAGTATAATATTTGAGCATTAAAATTCAGAGTTTTAAGATTAATTTTTCATCATACAGGCAAATGAAATGTTTAAAATGAAATGCTGAAATGTCATTTAATTTGCATTATTGTGAGGAGTTTTAGAAATACTATTTTAAAATAGCCACCCATTAAAATAGCCATAGTCACATATATTACTATATCTCTCCTGAGACAACTTCGTCTTGAAATTTCCTACAGGCTCCTTTTTCATAATGTTTAAAATTTTGTAAATTAACTGGAACCCTATCAGCATTTTTTTAAATTGGTTATGAATATCTATGGGGTACAAAGCTGATTGTCACCCCTCGTGCCCGAGATGTGCTGGCCAGATACATACTGGCAGCATGCCCATTACTATAAATTGTGGTTATACCCCTTGTCCCCCATCCAATTATTCCCCCAATTATCCCTGACCCCCCTCCCTGTCCCCTTTCCCCCACTCCACTTTGTATCCGTAGGTAAGCTCTCTCCCTCTGCAAGTCCAACACACCACTGTGGTCTTTCTTTTCTTCCTTCTTTCTCT
>NW_007864049.1:0-610 GCF_000696425.1 Galeopterus variegatus
CCTTGTACTAACTTTGAGCTTTGTTTGTTCTTGTTTTTCTAATCTTTGAATTGTAATATTACGTTGTTCCTCTGAGATATTTTTTAGTGTAGATATTTATTACTATAATCTTTCCTGTTACACCTGCTTTTCTGATCCCACAAGTTTTGATATTTCATGTCTCCAGTTTTGTTTTTCTCATAATATATATTTTTTAATTTTAATTTTGATTTCTACTTTGACCTATGAGTTGTTCTGTAGCATGTTGTTTAATTTCACATTTTTGTAAATTTTTCAAATTTCTTTATCCCTATGATTTGAATGTGTCCCTCCAAACTTTATGTTGAAACTTAATCTCCAATAGAATTCCATTAAGAGGTGGGGCCTTAGGAGGTGATTAGATTATGAGGGCTCTTTCCTTATGGATGGTATTAAGACTTTTGTAAAAGGATCTTTTTATACAGTGTTTGGCTCTTTCTTTTATCTTCTCCTTTTGCTATGAGGATGAAGAGCTTAAGATGTCATATTAGAAGCAAAAATCCTTGCTATCAATATTTGATCTATCTCCTTCAGGTTTTTTTTCTTTGTCATCACCAGGCCTTTTGTTAAATATATCATAGTTATACCATCT
>NW_007864050.1:0-610 GCF_000696425.1 Galeopterus variegatus
AAAAAAAAACCTGTCCTCTAGGAGGCCAGCCCTATAAGGCCTCAGGATACATCTAAATGTGTCTGCTTCCCAGCGGTGAACTCAATTTAGACTCGAGTTAGGTCTCCAGTGGCACCAGATTCCGGGTAGGACCAGCATCACTGTAGCAATAAAGAACTGTTTTATTGAAGGCCTATCGCCTCCTATCAGTGTTTCTGTACAGGAATTCCTTTCCAGCATTTCCCGTGAAACTTCTATTTTTCTGAATCCCAAGAAAAATCATAAAGAAGTCAAGAAAATGGGAAAACATCATGATTCTCCCATGAGAATTAATGCTTAACAATCACCAGATAGACGGTCCTGCTGAAGGAATCTAGCAACACGAAGTCAAAAACAAGAGCAGGAAACGCTGACAGGTGGAGCCATGTTGAGGGGGACAAGCGGGGAGACACGTCACAGCACCCTGTCTTCCCTCCAGCTGTGCCGTGGTGAGTGTGGACAGCCAGTCTGCCACTAATGGGAAATCATTGCTGCAAATGAAATAAATATTACTAAGTGTGTACACACAGAATACATTATGCAAATACTGTTACATTATACAAATGTGTTAAACTTACTAGTAAGAAGACCC
>NW_007864051.1:0-610 GCF_000696425.1 Galeopterus variegatus
AAGTCCAAAGTCCATCTGGTGGTGGTGACAGTGACCCAGGGGTCGCACATTGCAAGATGGTGGAAGCAGAGAACCACTCCTTTTAAAGCCCTCAGAACCACACCCCTGACCACCATTTTTAATCCATTTACTACTGCATGGTCCTGCAACCTACTTACTCCTTCAAGGCCCCACCTTTAAATTACCATAATAGGATTTCCCACCCTCTTAACAGTCACAGTGGGGGCTAAATTTCTAATCCATAAAAATTGGGGGACACAATTCAATCTTCAGGGATTGGGGGGGGGACATAATTCAATCCACTACAGTCATTGACTTACTCCCAGCAGACCTAATGATTACTCATAAAATTTAAAAGGCCTTGATTTTTCTCATCATCAACTTATCCTCATGGTTAGCTGTAATAACTCTTTTCCTTCTGGGTAATGACAGCTACACAAGAACAGTTGGTTAATAAAACCATCTCTTATGTTTTTTAATTTGGTCTTGAGGTCTCGCTCTCTTGAAAGTGACCATAAGCTAATATAGACACTCTCTAGGACAACCCCAACCAGAGAGAAAGTTAGATTTGTATGTGTGTGTCAGGTGAGACACATGAAGAAATGAAACC
>NW_007864052.1:0-610 GCF_000696425.1 Galeopterus variegatus
GAGTTAATTTTTGTGTATGAAGTAGATTTCCAAGCCATAATTATGCATGTTGATAATCAGTATTCACATGACCATTTATTGAAAAAACTGTTCTCTCCTCATTTAATTGTGTTGGCATACTAGCTGAAAAGTAATTGACTTATAGCTTTGTAGTATGTTTTGAAATAGGGCACTATGAATTTCCAACTTTGTTCCTTTTTTTTTTTTTTTTGGCTATTCTAGGTCTTTTGCATTTTTATATGTGTTTTAGGATTACTTTATGAATATCTGGGGGAAAAAGCCAGCTGGAATTTTGATAAAGATTGTACTGAGTGTGTAGAACAATTTAGGGAGTATTACAAACTTAATCCTAACTCTTTCAATTCATGAGCATTGTTTGTTTATAATATCATTATTTAATTTACACATACCTGTGAATTACTCAAATTTTCTAATGTTATTGATTTCTAATTTAATTTCATTCTGTTCAATGAATATACTTTTTATGATTGAAATTTTAAAAAATATATTAAGGCTTGTCTTAAGGTCTGGTATGTGGTCTATCCTGATGAATATTTCATGTGTGCCTGAAAAGAATATGTATTCTGGTATTGCTGGGTAAAGTGTTCTA
>NW_007864053.1:0-610 GCF_000696425.1 Galeopterus variegatus
GCAGCCTTCCTTTTCTTTGAGATATTTCCTTTTGAATACCATTCTTTCTATTAAAACAGTCTTAATTAAATCATCTCCTTAATTGTCCAGTGAATTTTGTATTTCACCGATTGAAGAGTGCTGTAGTGGTTTAAATGGCAAGACAGTACTCCATCCCCAGCCCGTTCGAGTGCACACCAACCAGAGAGGTGCCCTGCCGGGGAGGCCAGACATCTGCAGAGGTCATGCGCCCCGCAGTGCCAGTGCACAACCGAGCAGGCAAGACTTGCTGTGGCTGGACTCCATCCCAGGTGTGGCCGAGGGAGGGCCAACCAGAGAGCCACCCCACCAAGAGGCCCGAGATCCACGGAGACCACACTCCCCGTGGTGCCAGTGCAAGACCAAGCGGGTAGGCCTTACCACCTCCAGACTACATCCCCAGCCTGGCTGAGTGTGTGCCAACCAGAGAGTCACTTTCCCGGAGAGGCCCAAGACCTAACGTGCCAGTGGGTGACCAAGCAGACACTGAGGGAGCCATGCCAAATTGGCAGCCCCAGCAGTATCCTAGCTTGACAGTAGTGTCAAATCAGAGGACTGTGAAATCCCTTGCCATAATGACTAAACATCAAAG
>NW_007864054.1:0-610 GCF_000696425.1 Galeopterus variegatus
CACTCATTCATTCATTCATTCAATTATATTTGAGAGTAATATGCCTGGTCCTTGATGATCAATTGCCAGTCTCATAAAATCCTCACAACAGTCCACGGGGAGAGCCGGCCCATGGCTCACTCGGGAGAGTGTGGTGCTGATGACACCAAGGCCACAGGTTCAGATCCCGTATAGGGATGGCCGGTTTGCTCACTGGCTGAGCGTGGTGCTGACAACAGCAAGTCAAGGGTTAAGATCCCCTTACCGGTCATCTTTAAAAAAAAAAAAAAAAAAAAAACAGTCCACGGGGGACACACTATTATCCCCACTTACCAGATGGAGAAACTGAGGCTAAGTGAATATCCCAAAATACACATCCAATTAGTGCTCAGGCCAAGATTCATGTCCATGTCTCTCTGACTCCAGTGCCTGCCGGCTTATGAAACATCTCCATTGTGCCAGCCCCTGGATAATCAGTGGAGAATTAAGCAGACACTATCCATGACCTCACGCAGCTTGCAGTGCGGAGGGAGATACCAACGTTAAAGTTATAGTCTATTAAGCTACTTTCTTTTTTTTTTTTTTAAGATGACCGGTAAGGGGATCTTCACCCTTGACTTGGTGTTGTCAG
>NW_007864055.1:0-610 GCF_000696425.1 Galeopterus variegatus
CCCCAGTAAATTACTTTTTGTGTTGAATAATATAGATTTGGAATTACAGACATCTGGAGGGATTCAAGCGCCATTATAGAATTCTATGACAGAAATTTATGATTTATTAATTGCTTTAAACCAAAAGAGCGGTATAAGCAGGATGAGTTATTTGAAAATCCCAAAGTTCTTTTATGTTAAAAAACAGTTTAAGTATGTCTTTCGAATGCCTATTCTTTTGAGTCTCTCTGTTTAAACATAATTTATAAAAGTTACTTGTGTTTCTTATAGCAGACAGTAGAGATTTTTTAAAAAATAAAGCAACAGTTTTTTATTCATCCACCCAGCATTACTAGTTACATTCCCTCGAAGCAAAGTTTTTTAGCTGTCTTTAGTTTTAGTCCTTCTATTGGTTTTTCTACATAATTCTAAATAATAGATTTGCTTCTTACTTTTTGAATTATTAACTGAAATAATATCTTTTGACTCCCTGCTCTAAAATAGTGAGGATTTAGTTTGTTTACCCATTTTTTTTCTTCCTTTTTCCTACTCCAGATTAATGCTAGTTACATTAAAAAAAAAAAAGATTATTGGTTGTCTTTATACTCTACAGAATATATTTAAGCTTCTG
>NW_007864056.1:0-610 GCF_000696425.1 Galeopterus variegatus
AGGAGGAGGAGAGACCCACGGAGGGCGCGAGGCGTGAGAGGCCGCGGCGAGGGAGGAGGAGGAGAGACCGATGGAGGGCGCGGAGGCGGGAGAAGGTGCGGCGAGGGAGGAGGAGGAGAGACCTAGGGAGGGCGTGGAGGCAGGAGAAGTCATGGAGAGAGAAAGAAGGACAGCTTCCACTGTCTTGAGTCCCGACCACTTTGTGGCTGGATCTGGTGAGCACATGGAGCAAGAGCTGGCAAAAGCTGCAGCTGTGCCCTTTGTGTGAAGTTGCTTGGAGGTGGCAGGGGAGAAGAGGGCCTTGGTGGCCCACAGGTCAGCAAGACCAGTATCAGGGTTCCTCTGGACTCACATAGGAGTGAAGGGCCATAGACAATGGAAAAAAGGAGCCACTCAGAGGCTGGTGAGTCATTGCAAGAGATTTCATCAGACCGTGGAGTGGTGGGTGCATGGCCCACTCCATTGGAAGTGTTCGGAGTGTGGGGGGTGGGGGAGATGGGACACCAGGGGACGTTTGGGCATAGCATGGACAGCTGATCTGCTCCTCAATCAGCACAGGCCCACTCATAGAAGACTGGTCAGGAATATAGAACTGCAGGGGGTGCAGTTT
>NW_007864057.1:0-610 GCF_000696425.1 Galeopterus variegatus
AGCTAGTAAATTTGATTCCCTGGAGTTAGTCATCCCTGAAGCTCTATCTTTGTCTGTTTTTGGTTGTATGAGCCAAAAACCAAATCTTTTTCTTTTCCCCTCAAGAAGTTTGTTTGGGTTTATGATATCCTATTTTTTTGCACCCAAAGATTCCTAATAGGCCACCCTAAATTAATTATGTCATGATAGGACTTAAATTTTTATCACTAGCCACCTCTCTGGTTAAGGAACTGAAAGCTCAAGTAAAAAGCAAGCATATCATATCAACACTTGAAAGGGTCAAACATAAATTCATCATGGCGTGGCAGCATACTGGAAGAAATACTTGTTTTAGCATATGGCACCTAGGCTCTGATACAAATTCTGTTGGTAATTACCTGTGTTACTTTGGGCATGCAATACCTGTGCTTCAATTTTCCCATACATAAAATGAGAGAAGTTGTCTTAAATCAACTCTAGCATCCCTTTCCAGTTTTAAAATCCTATTACTCCCTAACATGGAATGCTTCTCATGTTAGCTTCGGTCACTTAATGATGATTCAGGAATATTCTGAAAGGGGTGACATGAGGAATAAGAGAAAGGCTGGAGGGATTGGACTAAGTCGTTGGT
>NW_007864058.1:0-610 GCF_000696425.1 Galeopterus variegatus
AACTCTGACCCCACTTTCTTAATATTTTTGTTAATTCCTATCTTTTTCCCTGACCTCAGACACTAAAGATTTCGTTCTTGAACTCTTTCTCTTCTTGATGTTCTCCTTCAGTCTCAGTTTTAAGTTTCATCCAGAGACTGAGTATTTCACATTATTTAAAAATCTCCAGTCAGTGTGCATGGAGCAGGAAGAAGTCCAGCAGGGGAGGCAGAAGCTCCACAGAGACCACACGCTCTGCAGTGCCACTGCACGACCCAGCAGCCTGGCCAAGTGCATGCTGACCAGAGAGGTGACTCACTGGAGAGGCCCAAGACCCAAGGCAACCACACACACAAGACACTAGTGGCCAACTGAGCAAACACTGAGGTAGCCATACCAAATTGGAAGCCCCAGCAAAATCCTACCCAGCCAATAATGTCAAACCTGTGTACTGTGAAACACCCTGCCACAATGACTAAACATCAAAGGAAAGATACTGGAAATATGAGAAATCAAGAAAGTACACTACCAAAGGGTTAACTAACTCTCAAGCTCTAGATCCTTTAGAACAAGAAACCCTTGAAATGTCGGACAAGGAATTTCGAGTGATAATTCTAAGGAAACTGAATGA
>NW_007864059.1:0-610 GCF_000696425.1 Galeopterus variegatus
GGAGCTTAAAAGCACAGAAACAATATAATATGGCAGCTGGGATATGTTCAGTACAAGGCCACGGCAAGCCACTAGGAAATACTAGTCATTTCTCCTGGGGTTTGGGGAGGGGCTTTTGTGGGTAAAGTTATGATGACTTCGTCGATGAAGTCATACTCCAGGTGAGTCTTGACATATGAAAGGAAGAGTGTCTGCCAGGTGGACAGGAGACAGGAAGGGCAGTCTCGGCAGAGGGATCAGCTAGAGCTCAGAAGCTGAGTCAGTGGGTGAGGAGGGGAGAGGCATTTTGTTCTTGAATTGAAATAAAAAGCCCAAAGCTCCTTGATGGCTGATAGGGTGTGTAGATCAACCTAAGGAGAAGAGCCTAAAACGGCTCTGGCAAGCAAAAAAGGCAGAAGACAAGACAGGCCTATTTTTGCATGTTATAAAATACAGAGAAAAAAACCAGGATGATTTTTATAGTCTTTACATTTTCCCGTATTTTTAAATTTAAAGTGTGTCGGTATTCCCTGCTGTTCATGCACTCGGTCTGCAGGGGGCGCGCCAGCGGCCGCCTAGCCTCCCTTAGGATGATGGGCGGGGCCCCCGGGCCGGCGTGGACTGATGATTG
>NW_007864060.1:0-610 GCF_000696425.1 Galeopterus variegatus
AGGCATCCCTGTGCCTTCCCCATCAGGTGAGGTAAAAAGAGGCATAGAGGATAGTGACAATCTCTAAGAATCATCTTGCTCCAATATTGTGTTTCCACAGCTCTATAACCTCACAAGGGTCACAAAACCAATCTCCCATGTCTCTCCTTACAACTCTTGAATTGGTCACACAGCTCCTCACTTTGAAAATAAATGTGTGCTTTTTTATTTTCTTTGCAACTTTTGATATCTCACATGAAACAGAGAAAGAGGCCCATTTTATTAGCTCAGATTTCAGCGAAAGAGTCTCGAAGAGTTTCTGCTACCTCCACTCCAGCCATCCTGAATAAGGAACCTATTGATTGATACAGGACAAGGACTCATGAATATGAAGCAGCTGCTATAATTTTATTTATCATGGAGAGTGTTCTGAACATCTAAACTTATAAATTGGGATATATTAAGTAAAAAAATAATTTATAATGCTGGCACAGAAAACAAAAATATAATAAAACTGTTGATAAAATCAGTATCAAAATAATATAATTGTATGCTGATTGTTATTCCTTTTAAAAATTATTGAAAATATGCTAATCACTATAAAATAACTTCTTTTTTGTTGTTTTTTTAA
>NW_007864061.1:0-610 GCF_000696425.1 Galeopterus variegatus
AATGGTGACAGGCCTGAGATTCAATTATGGGTGGATCTCTGTGTTCAGTGTCCAGAAATCTTACTGCATCTGCTCTCACCTCCCACGCAGTCAGCTTTCCCTCCTGTGCCAGGAGTGAGGGTGGCTGGGGGCCTGGGCTAGGCAAGGAGGTACTAGGTAGCCAGCACTGGGGAGGTTCCCCACCCTGCAAGCACCCTGTGAAACCAGGCAGAAAATATTCAAAGTAAGTCAGGAGAATGAGCATTAAAGGGCAAGAGAAACATGGATGAGCTTAGGAACTGCTGGCAGGAATGGGCACAGAATGCAATGCACGTGAGGCACGCCAGGTGCGTGGGCCTGGCCCCAGGTGCGCAGGCCTGGCCCCAGATGTGGAGCAGGTGTACTGAAGTGAGGAGAGGGCCCCTGGGACCTCGGGCTCCCCCCTAGCCAGGTCCCCTGGAAGGGAGTGGTCAGGGTCCTGCAAGTGGCCAGCCTCTGAGGACGAGGTTATCCCCTCTCATTATAGCCAGCTTAACCTCCCTCCTTTGTACAGACACTGCCAGCTATGGGAGGGAGCTGTCACCAGGGCCCTGTCATCTGGAAGCATGGAGATCAGAGTGGTGGTGGGAGG
>NW_007864062.1:0-610 GCF_000696425.1 Galeopterus variegatus
AAGAGTTTGATACAAAACAATTATAATGATAGGATATAGAAGGGTCTCTGCTTTAGGTGGAAGCTGTTAAATCATGAGAGAAAGCTGCTTTGGATGGTTAATGTGTGTGTCTTCCATGAGGTAGTGGAATAAAGAATTCTTCAGAGTTTCTGCCATAATTATTGTGTAATAATGAGCTGGTTTTTCTTTTTGTTCTTGAAGCCCTTAGGGAAAAAAGAGAAGAAACATAATCCCTATTATATTTCAAACTCACCCCACTTAAAAAATGATAAAATATCTAATTAGGATTATTTATTGAAAAACACATTATCTTTTATCCTACTGTCACCAGATAGGTTAGTCAACATAGAGAATGAGGAAAGGTAAAAAACGTCCTGCTTTTCTTGATCTCACCAGTTTCAGAATGCAGAGAGAGAATTCTTTTGCTTCCTATTTGTTCAGTTTGTTTGTTTGTTTGTTTGTTGATTTATTTATAACTTCTCAATATACATTGTAGTCGATTTTCATGACCCTTTACCTGTTCCTCTCTATTTGTTCAATTTTTGAATTGATAACTTTTATTTAGATCTTGAGTTCCTACTGTTGTTCTGACATTTAGTAAAGGAGGTTA
>NW_007864063.1:0-610 GCF_000696425.1 Galeopterus variegatus
GGCTGGTTACCTCTGTGCAAGGTAGTAAAAGACAGGATTTGGGGGAGAGGGGATGGGGGGAGGTTTAGCTGTATTTGAAAAGTTTTATTTTTAAAAAATAAATTAAAATAAAACACATCAGAAGCTATTACATGAAAATGGTTAAATCAGTTAAATCTGGGTGGTTAATACATTGGTATCATATAATAATAAGTATTATTTTTGCTTTGATTGAAGTAGTCCTAAAAATAGTTTCCTTTAATAATAAGGTTTAGAAAGTGAAATGCTTCCTCATTCAGAACGATACATGAGGGTCACATGAGGCCCAAAGCAAATTGCACACAATGGAAAGTTCTCCCTCGCCGTGGACGCCCTGGACCCTCTTTCCACCAGCAACTCCTCCAAAGACACAAGATAACCCTGCACAATGGGATGAGGCATTTCTACCCTCTCTTCCTAGAGACCGTGGGAAAACACACACTTGCAATTAGGAAGAGGACACCCGATGAAAGAGAGATGAAATTGGCTCCCAGTCAACTGTGGAAGGCATCACATGGGTGACAGATGAGCGTTATTAACTGAGCAGATCATTTGCATCTTTCTATTTCTACAAATTATTCTTGTTATCCAA
>NW_007864064.1:0-610 GCF_000696425.1 Galeopterus variegatus
AATAGTAAGTATAGAACTTTCCTCTGTTCTGTGAGTTTTTCTGCTGAGTTCTCAAACCTGAATGGGTAGTGGGAACCCTTAATCTGTAGCCAAGATGGTCAGATATGATTGGCTTGTGGACCCCCAAACTTGTGGGTGGTGTCTAAAGTGAAGTCAATCTTGTGGAGAACTATACTTCTAATCTGTGAAGTTTGGCCTATCTCCAGGAAATTGGTTTCAGATACAACCACAGATTGACACAAGATAACATAGAACGCAACAAAACTGAGCACGAACCTTGAGTCACTTCCGGAAGATTGCCTTTATTTTAGTTTCTCTTGCAATTTTATCTTTTACAATGACCTTCTGTTTCAGAGGATCACTGGGACTTTCTGACAGTGAGATTATGGGAATTTAATCTCGCAATTTTTCTAAGACCCTGAGTAATTTTCTTTCACTTTAAAAAAAATTTTTGCTGAGGCAGTAGTAGATTACTGATAAGTTTTAAAAAACTGTTTTTCACAAATAAAGTGATATCCTCTGATTCAGGGATCCCTCTGAGGATCAAACCAATTCTTTGTGCTCCTAATATAGAGGGCCTGAGGATCCAACTTGTTTTCCTTTTCTCTGG
>NW_007864065.1:0-610 GCF_000696425.1 Galeopterus variegatus
GTTTTCTGATGGCTGAATTTTGGAAGTCAAAGAGTCTCTTTTACTTTGTCCTTTCTCAGTCGCTTTCATTCGATGTTGGCAGTTTCTGTACTCTTCTACTGCTCTCAGAAAATTTCTGGGTGTCTTTGGTATGTCACATAAATTTATTCCATTTTAGAATGTGTATCCACAAATCTTTCATGAGTAACATTTCTTCTTTTGCTTAATTTATGAATAGTTATTATAATTCATTTTCTTAATTTCCTCAAAGAGACTTGCATGCGAGCAATTATTCTAGTATGTAAACCCTTAACGTACTATCAAAACATTCTCCAGTCCTACCCAGGCATGTGTGATAGTAAACCTCTAAATTCAGCCAATGCATAGAAACTCCTCCATGTGAGAGTCTCAGAGATTAGCTGGAAAAGTCTGAATGGTGAGGGATCCACTCACTCACTAAGCCTACAAGACACAAATGTCCCTCTGTAAAGATGCAGAGGGGGCTGGTCTGCAGGGGGAGCTCAGGACCCACGGATCATAAGGTCCCGTGTGCAGAGCAGGTGCAGGAGCCTGGGGTTGGCTTCCTTGATTTGCCCTGGTATTTATCCTCTATGTGCATAAAACATCTTTC
>NW_007864066.1:0-610 GCF_000696425.1 Galeopterus variegatus
CCTATCCCCAAAATTTGGATTCACCTTCTAACTCCTAAACATCCTCACAGCTATTATTTTATTGAGGACATAGAGTTCACCTTTGCTTTTCCGTTCTGTTCTACCTTCCATACCTTCCATACCTTCCAATTACCAGTATGAATTTCCTTCTAGTTTCTGAAAATAGTTAATTTCCTTATTTATTTCTTTGTGATATTTTCATTATCTTAATTGAGCATTTTTCAGTACCTTATGAGCTACAATAGAGAGAAACATTGCTCCAGCTCAAATAGAGAGAAACATTGCTCCAGCTCATTTGTCTTTTATTTTATGGATATAGACCTGCATTTTTCAAGCTCAGAGCTTTTGACAAGTATCGTGATAGAGATGCATTAGTTACTCCATGATCTTCATCACTCACTCTATATAACCTGGATGCACTTTCCCTGGGTGGGTGATTTATTTTGAAAATATGACCTGGATGACTATTGCAACAAGTGTCTAGATCCTATTATACTCGTACTGAATCCCTTTGCAGTATTCACCTCTGAAAAGAGAACTCTGTATCACACAGCTCCTGGCATTGCCTAAATGAAACAAATTATATTTTATCACCTTGATAATAGTTTGA
>NW_007864067.1:0-610 GCF_000696425.1 Galeopterus variegatus
TTTGTTTACTTATTATGTGTGTATCACATCTGTGTGTTTATGTATGTACAGGCAGTTTTGTGAATAATCACAATTAATACTGTAATTAAGCAAGCTCAATGGGAATGCTTCTTAGGAAAATATTTTGTTTGTTATTATAGATTCTCTTATTGGAAACTGGGGTAAAGATCACCCTTGCTATGAACTAGCAAGAAACTTGGTTGCATTCTGTTCATGCCCAAAAGCTTTATGGAATGTGGAACTTCAAGGTTCTCATCCAGAGTATTTGGTGGAAGGAATTTCTAAGCAGCAAAGCATTCAGGAATCTGCAACATTCAGGAATCTGCATGGCTGCTTGTAACAGCCTATCCTGAGTTACGGTGGCAAAGGCATGATGTAAAGCCAGAATTTAAAAGGGAAGCAGATAAGAGAGAAAGAAGGAAGGAAAGAAAGAACACAGTGGTGCATTGGGCTTGCAGAGGGAGAGAACATACCTCGGGATACAAAGTAGAGCTGGGGGAAAAGGGAGAGGGGGAAGGAGGTTGGGGATAATTGGATGGGGGACAAAACGTACAATTGCAATTTATGGTAATGTGCATGCTGCCAGTATGAATCTGGCCTTCATATCTTG
>NW_007864068.1:0-610 GCF_000696425.1 Galeopterus variegatus
TGGCCGGTTTGCTCACTGGCTGAGCGTGGTGCTGACAACACCAAGTCAAGGGCTAAGATCCGCTTACCGGTCATTTAAAAAAAAAAAAAAAAATCCATGCTTATCAGGTCCTTCTTTCATAGCTTTTCCTTTTATCTCTCAGTTAGGAAGTTTTATTTTGTTTCACAAAAGTCCGTGGACAGTTAGGAAGTTTTATTTTGTTTCACAAAAGTCCGTGGAGGCTCCCATCCAGAGTAATTTCATGTCTGAGGTCATCTCCTGGTTGTGTTTCTATTTGAACGACTGCTCGATGTGGGATAATGTTTCAGGGACATTTGCTGACTTTTCAGAGCCTCAGTTTTCTCATCCTATCCTTGCCTGAGCAATTTCCTTTCTCACCTCATTCTGTTTTAAGCTACCATGTCACTGCAATATTTTTAAACTGTGCTTTTTAGCTGCTTCCATAATTGAAAGTGCCCATGGGATTTTTCCAGAATAGCATTTTCCACAATAGGCTTCCTTTATCCTTTCTCAACTGGGTTCCCTGAAAAAATTAAGCCCTAATATTCAAAGACATCTTCTATGGTCAAATGTGTCCCCTCAAAATTCGTGTGTTAGGGGCCGGCCCGGT
>NW_007864069.1:0-610 GCF_000696425.1 Galeopterus variegatus
AAGTAGATACTGATGTTTAACAGCCTTTGACATTAAGAACAGTTAGGAGTGAAAAAAAAAAAGAAGAGTGCAAGCACTATTCTGTGAATTTCCTGCAAGCATAAACCTAATGTTACTTTGAGTAATATCCATTTAACCATTGAACACACCTTTATCTTAAACTTATTATACTTTAGGTCCAGTGCTAGATGCTAGAGATAGCTCTAGGAACAGAGTAAATACAGTCCCTGACTTTATGCATCTTGAGTTGGGAAAGGCAGACATTGTGTAAGTGGAATGAAACACTTGAAGGAGAAATCTAGAGCAAATGGAACCAGTAATGGGCAGCCCAAATATACTCTGCAGGTCATGAAGTGCTTCTCAGTGGAAGTGACATTTAAGGTGAGTCCTGAAAAATGGGCTAGAGAGATATAGCTAGGTCAACAGTGGTTGTCTGGCAGGCTTTACATGATCTGCCCCTGCCTATATTTCCAACCTTATCATAAGCCACTTTTGCTTTTGCTAATCATTCGCTAGCTACTTATCACTCTCAATTCCTCACTCTGGAATATTCCTCAATGCTTCGAACATTATATTCCAAACCCACTCCCTCCTTGCCCTCTATGTCTAG
>NW_007864070.1:0-610 GCF_000696425.1 Galeopterus variegatus
GGCTGTGGTAGAATCTGGAGTCCCTATGAAGTGACAGTGATCTGTGGCAGGATGGTCTGCATTGCCAGAGTGCACCAGGACCCCCAGGTAGAAAGGCAGTTTCAGCTCTGCCCACTCACAGCCCCTTCTTTTGTGGAGAGTGTCTGCAAGGTATAGTCCTCATTAAGGCCCACAGTAGCCTTGCTCTGCAGTGTCTGGAAAGCAGCTGTCTCCACAGCAATGTGTCCTGTCAGGAAACACATTAGTTTTTCAGTCCACTCTTTCCAGGCCTGGTATCTACATCAGGAAAATGAAATAAATTAAAAACCCCAAACACCTTTCTAATGAGCACTAATTGGTGCCTCTGCTGATGAGATCTGCAGAAAGGCCAAGTTTGGAAGGGTCCTTAGAGAACAGATTCCTTTTTCCTGCTGACTGCAGTTCCCCAAAGTGGCAGTAAGTGCTGGTACCTGGGGACACCTTGCATTCCAGTTGCCCATATGTGCTGACTCCTGCAGACAAAAGCTGCAGTGTCTTCTATTGTCTCAGTGGGGTTTCCTGAAATGATCCCTCACCTAAAGATGACAAAGAGCAAAAGTGAACTCTTCTTTATTAATTCTTTTGGATTTGG
>NW_007864071.1:0-610 GCF_000696425.1 Galeopterus variegatus
CGGGAGCGCCGCCACACTCCCAAGTGGCGCACTGTAGCAGTGCGCCACCAGGCCGGCCCATTATTCAACATTTTGACAAAGGTACTCAACAGCTGTAGAAATTAATATGTCTAAAAAAAAAGCCAGGATTTCCCACCCACACCTGGCTCTCATCTAGTGAGTCCCATCTCCGTGAATGGCCTCA
This sequence comes from Galeopterus variegatus, assembly GCF_000696425.1. Taxonomy (NCBI): domain Eukaryota; kingdom Metazoa; phylum Chordata; class Mammalia; order Dermoptera; family Cynocephalidae; genus Galeopterus; species Galeopterus variegatus. Next base: position 185 of record NW_007864071.1, read on the forward strand.
TGATCCACCCATCATGTGAAGCACGTCTCTGGGAGTGTCCTCGACTATGGTTTCTCTGTCACCTGCCATCCCTATATTCAAGCAAGTCCTGCAGATTTTATTTACTAAGATTTTTACATTCTGTTTACTTTCTTCCACATCCAAGTCTAAACTGCCCCTGGATGCTGCCATGCACTCTCAACTGTTTTCTCAATGTCCAGTTTTGGTCTTTTAATCTGCTCAAAGCAAGAGTGAACTTAAGCAACATACCCATCACCATCCTCCATAGAACGTTTTGGTAGTTTACCAGTTGTCTAAGTATAGATATCAACGTGACTCACTGCAGGCTTCAAGCTCTGCACAGTCAGCTGTGAATGCGCCTGCAATGTAACATGACAAATGCCTGCATGTCTTCTTTCGGTTCCTCGTGCTCCTCCTTCACTGCTT
>NW_007864072.1:0-610 GCF_000696425.1 Galeopterus variegatus
TATGAGCTCTGTGGTTAGTAACTTCTCTGAGCCTTTCTGTTCTTGTCTATTGCTGTAGATTGGATGCCCCCTCTGCCCCCTCAACCCCATTGAAGTTTAAATCGCCATTGTAACTGCTGAGGGTAGGAAATCCTATTATGGTAGCTGAAAGGCGGGGCCTTGAAGAGGTGATTAGATTGCAGAACCATGCCTTAGTGAAAGGACTAAAAATGGTGGTCAAGGGTGTGGTTCAGGGCTCTAAAAGGATAGCACATGAGGAGGTTAGTCTCTATCTCTGCTCTGCCATTTTCCATTATGTGAGATCCCTGGGTCACTGTTGCCATCACCAAGTCATTCACCATATATGTTCCCTGCAACATGGACTACCAGCCTCCAAAACTGTAAGCAGTAAATTTCGCTTTATTTATAAATCCCTAGTTTCAGGTATTTATGTTATAAGCAATAGAAATAGACTAATACATCTACAATACAGGAATCTTAATAATATTGGCCTAAAATATTTTTCAGAGAATTAAAGGACACATAGATATAAAGAAGACATGGGTCTTGGTGCACCTTCCATAAATGTTAACTGTTATAGATCTTATTATGATACCAGTTCAACCCATAC
>NW_007864073.1:0-610 GCF_000696425.1 Galeopterus variegatus
TACCCTGGAATGATATGAAACACTATACAACCTCTTCATCTAGAGGAAATGAAAAATGCATCTCCTGAGGTTGGGTTTCCAGTCACTTTAACCACGTAGAACAAAGTCACAAACTTAGAAGCTGAGAAAAACTCCAATATTTCATTAGAATGTGGTAGTGCTTTTGGGGGCTACTAAGGTGTGTAGAACTACCTCTGAAATATATGTCCACAAAAGACTCATTTTAAAGATCTGCTAGAAACTGTTACAACATTCTCCTGCTTCTGTTAACCTGCCTTGTTCCACACAAAATTGCTCTCCTTAGGTTCATAGATAGTTCACTTTTTTTGTAGCATAAAGCAGGGGATTTAAATACTCTAAACACATTTTTTCATTCAGGGTTTTTTGAATGCAGTATTTGGTGCTAAACTGCAAATTTGCTAGAAGGCTGATCTAGTTATTCTCTAACAATTTGGAAGTTAGTGAAAATCTCCTCTTTGTAAATTAACTTTTAAAACATACATGTTTTAAATATATTTTATGGTAGCCATTTTGGCCAATTCATTTCATGTGCTGGCAAGTCATATGTAAATTTGTCTGCTGAATGGAAGGGAGGAGGCATTAGTGAAGT
>NW_007864074.1:0-610 GCF_000696425.1 Galeopterus variegatus
CTTTGATGAGGCCCTCCACCAGGATTTGGCTGTGTTCCGGGTCTCTAACCCCCAGGTAACCCTGTTGCAGTATGTAGATGACGTCCTCCTGTCGGCAGCCGACAAAGAACTGTGCCTGGAAGGAACAAAGCGTCTCCTTATGGAATTGGGAGAACTGGGCTATCGAGCCTCTGCCAAAAAGGCTCAGATCTGCAAGCAACAGGTCAGTTACCTGGGGTACCTTCTTAAAGATGGGAAAAGATGGTTGTCTGAGGCCCGGAAAGAGACAGTGTTTTATATTCCACCACCCGCTAATCCAAGACAAGTCAGGGAATTTCTAGGTACTGCCTGGTTTTGCCGCCTGTGAATACCTGGTTTTGCTGAGATGGCAGCCCCATTATATCCCCTCACTAAGAGCAGTCAGCCCTTCAAATGGGAGAAAGAGGAGCAACAGGCTTTTGACAGCATTAAGATGGCCTTAATGTCTGCACAGGCTTTGGGGCTCCCCAACGTTACTAAGCCCTTCCACCTGTATGTGGCAGAAAATAAGGGGGTTGCGAAGTGGGTCCCGACTCAAAGACTGGGGCCCTGGAAAAGGCCTGTAGCATATCTGTCTAAAAAACTAGACCCA
>NW_007864075.1:0-610 GCF_000696425.1 Galeopterus variegatus
AAAGCTTTTTCTTAAGTTATAGGAAGATGTTGAATTTTGTCAAATGCTTTTTCTACATCTATTGTAATGATCATATGGCTTTTGTCCTTCGTTCTGTTGATGTGATGCATCACATTTATTGATTTGTGAGTGTTGAGTCATCCTTGCAGCCCTGCAACAAATCCCATTTGATCATAGTGAATGACCTTTTTAATGTGTTGTTGGATTCAGTTCACTAGTATTTTGTTGTGGATTTTTGCACCTATGTTCACTAGGGATATTGGTCTGCAGTTCTCTTTTTTTTAATTTATTTTTCTTTATTTTTATAGCATTTTTTGATTTGTAGAAAATTGAACAAAAAGTATGGATAGGTCTTATACCTCACCCCCCAACATACACAGTTTCTCCTATTATTGACAGGTTACATTCGTGTGGTACATTTGCTCCAAATATGAATCAATACTGATATATTCTTGCTAACTTAATTTTACATTAGGGCTCCCTCTTTGTTCTGTACAGTTCTATCGGTTTTGCCAAATTCATAACATCATGTATTCACCATTACAGTATCCTACAGAATAGTTTTGCTGCCCTAAAAATCCTCTGCACTCCACATATTCATGCCTCTCCC
>NW_007864076.1:0-610 GCF_000696425.1 Galeopterus variegatus
CGAATATAAATAATGACCCTAAATCATAGGGTTGTTATGAGAACTAAATGGGTTAATAGTAATAAAGCACTTAGAACAGTGTCTAGTGCAAAGTAATCACTTTGTAAATGATATTTATCCCATTAAAGATCAGAAATAGTCATTTTTAGCACCATCCATTATGTATTTGCTGTAAATTATTTACATACTACCCCAAGACATATTTGGAAAAAGCAACAAATATATAAAACATGTTACTCCATTTTCAAAAGGAACTGATAAGAAATTCAATGTGAGTCAGTGGTTTATCCGAGTCACTGTGGGTCACTCGACATCCGAGTCACTGTGGGTCACTGGATGATGCCATTTGACAAAAAGAACAGTCTTTACTAGTCAGAGCTGTCAATTGAAATAGAAAATGACGAGGACTCAGTTCAATCATAAATTTATATACTAAAAACACAGAAAGTCACTGAGGTTCCTATTCTGAGCATAAATTTCACTTCTCAGCCTGAGTCAGAGCCACTGTCTGCCACACGGGGAACCTGAAGTCTCTAGGCACATTCAGCTCTCCAGGTCATGATTTCCAGCCCTGCTGTTTGGTTGTATCCAGATGCTGCTGCATGGGGCA
>NW_007864077.1:0-610 GCF_000696425.1 Galeopterus variegatus
AAACCAATCATTGTGATAAGTCATATAAGTTACACACACACACACACACACACACACACACACACACACACATACACTCCTACTTCAGAATCTGCCTCTCAGACTGAATTCTCACTGATAGACGTTTACACATTTCAGATTTGGTATAGTTGAGTCTTTCACAAGTTCAAATACCTGACGGGGCAGATTTACAAACCAGATAAGCAAAACTTCTATAAATCTAGTCAAAGAAATTTTAAATGTTAAAAAAAATCCAGTTTTCTCAAATATGCAACCCTGTTTACAAAACTAATTATATCCTTACTTTTTTCAAATTAAAATCGCAATTCTAATAATAATTAGACATTGCAAATTACAACACCAAAGCTAATATGAGGTTTCTTTAAATTGTCAATTTCTCTTCATAATTCAAATGACTAAAATAACAAACAAAAAAGATTATGATAAATTTTTAAATTTTTTCCTTCAAACCTAAAAGAAAACATTAAAGTAAATTAATAATAGGTTTAATTTACTTCATTGTTTCTACATTCATTTGTATACATTGCGAACATTATAACATCACTCACCCAACTCTTAAAAGTCATAAAAGTAAAACTGAATTTGAACC
>NW_007864078.1:0-610 GCF_000696425.1 Galeopterus variegatus
GAGGAAGGAGGGATGTATTCCAGTCAGAGAGCACAGCGAGGAAAGGGATGAGGCTGGGAGTAGTGGCAGGACCTGATCAAGGGCAAGAACCAAGGCCAGGGAGGGCGGCTGGAACAGGGTGCATGGGAGAGAGATCTGAGATGTGGCCGCAGAAAGAAGAGGGGTAAGTCAGGCCAAGTTTGGCTGGCAACACTGAGGGTCTGGGGGGTTATCCATCCATCTATCATGCAGATAGGAGCTTCCAGCTGCAGAACAAATTGTAAGGCAGAAGTCAGCCAGAGAAGTTCATTCCACTATAGAGGAGAGTTTCCCTTAGAAGAATTCCAAAGGCAATCCTGAGTGCCTGCCACTGAGGTCTAAGTTCCTCATTGGTGGATAGTTTTCCTCTTAGCTCTATGTAGCACTTTACCGGGTACCAAAAATAGCACCTAGGTAATTAGAACCCTGAACTGGCTAGAGCTTTGTGAGATGTTTAAGTAACAGCATCAAAAATGTGTCAATTTCTGCAAGTGGACAGAGTAGTCACGTTTAAAGGATCAGTCCTCAGATGGGGAGAAGTGATTAGGATTGGCAAGGAGGTAAACAGAAGTCCATTTACTGTTTCAAATGG
>NW_007864079.1:0-610 GCF_000696425.1 Galeopterus variegatus
CATAAAAGCTACTTTCTAACACTCACCATTCCTGTCATTTCATTAGAAAGTGCCGAAGGAACTTATAAATGCCTGGAGGATAATTTAACCCCTGAAGACTCCTTCAGAATCACAGGAATAGAACAGGTCTGGTTCATTGGCTCTGTTCGTCCCTGGCAGTTTCTTACAGGGCTACTGCTTTTGTTCTTGGAACACAAGTCCTAGAGTTAGATGTTACGTGATTGGGATTCTGCTTTTAAGAACCCAAACATGTCAGAGCAGCAGTAAATTCAGGGTCTCAGAATGAGTAGGGTTTCGGGCCCGCCTGTGGCTCACTCGGGAGAGTGCGGTGCTGATAACACCAAGGCCATGGGTTCGGATCCCATATAGGGATGGCCGGTTAGCTCACCAGGTGAGTGTGGTGCTGGCAACACCAAGTCAAGGGTTAAGATCCCCTTATCAGTCATCTTTAAAAAAAAAAAAAAAGAATGAGTAGGGTTTCGATAAGTGGGTAACGCCATGTTTCCTGTTCCATACCCAAGCCTTTACAAACCTTCTTTTATTTGTGGCCCTCACTGCCTGCTTCACTCCAAAACAGTGGTTTCCTAAACACAGCTGAATGTCTAGACCC
>NW_007864080.1:0-610 GCF_000696425.1 Galeopterus variegatus
CTATATTATTTTCCAGATTAATATTTTTGAGATATAATAAAATTTGCAATAGGCTTGGGAAGCGAATAATCAGACCTTTTTTTTTCTCAATACTGTTTTAGATGCTCTTAAGGTCTCAGTAAGTTTTTAAGGTATATGAAATGTACAAGCTAATGGGAATGTGTCTTTCTAGATTCACTGAAGAGGCCTAAGGTTCTGCCACAGTGCTTTTGCTTTAGAAACATTTGCTCAGTAGCAGGGGCCACATGCCAATGATCATTACACCAAAGGGAAGACATCAGCAGAGGCTTTTTTTTTTTAAGATTAAAAAAATTTTTTTTGAGACTCTTTATTTTGAAAATTTTCAACATGTAGAAAAGGTGAAAGAAGAGTACAATAATAACCTATGTACCTCTACCTAAATTCAATAACTGTTAATAGTTTCCCTCATTTGCTTTCTTTTTCTCTTTCAGAGAAGAATTCTTTAATTGTTTTAGTCTATGAAAGTTTCTCAAGAGGGATCAAGGATAAACTCCCAAGTTTCTAGTTTGAATAACTAGGTTTTTCAAGGGGTGACACTAATTATTGAGTTGGGGAAGACAACTTGTTTGTTTGTCCTTTATTGTATTAA
>NW_007864081.1:0-610 GCF_000696425.1 Galeopterus variegatus
TGTTTTTCTGCTACTCCACACTTAGTGCAACTTTCAACATTTAAACATTTACTCGATCTATTCACAAAATGTGCAGGCAAAATTATTAAAGTATGATTGATCGTGGAGCAGAAGTTGTCACTCTCAGACTTTACTGAATTCTTACCAATTGCACATCAGTATGCTTTAGCTTTTTCTATGTAAGATGAAACAAACCAGGTCCTTTCCCTGCTATTATTGCCCTATTCTGGATTCTTCTCTACCAATTTTAAAAAAAGAGTTTAACCTTTTCTGCTTCCATTCCATCATTTTCTACTGGCCTGCTGTACTCTACCACACAGCTGTTCGGAGGTCACCAATAATTGCCAAGCCTCGAACTCCAAAGCACCTTCACCCTCCTTGACCTCTAAGTGGCATTCAGAACTGTTGACAGCTCCCTTCCATGAAATGCACTTTTTTTTTTCGGCTTCAGAAACATTGCGAACTCTTCGCTCTCCTCTTACTTACTTCGCTATTTCTTCACTGCTTCACCTTTTTTAAATCTTGCCTTTAAATGTCAAAGTTCCTCAAGGTATAATCCTAGAAGATCTTCTCACATTATTTTTTACTTTTCCCCTAGGCAATTACACCC
>NW_007864082.1:0-610 GCF_000696425.1 Galeopterus variegatus
CGCAACCCTCAGTGTCACGCCTGCACTGGACCGGGACCGGCAACGGGATCGCAACCCTCGGTGTTGCTCCCACACCATGCTCAGCCAGTGAGCGGCCAGTCTGTATGTGGGATCCGAACCCTCGGCGGGAGCGCCGCCGCACTTCCGCATCTTTCAAAAAAGTTGTTGATCTGGGTTGTATTAGTTGACAGGAAACGGTCCATAACATTTTAATGTTATTCTTCCATTATCTGTAGGATTTGTAGCAATGCCCTTTTTTCATTCTTTTTCTTTTCTTTTTGACCATTTATTTATTTATTTTTCACTGTTGTTGAATTACAGGCACAGGAAGCCACTCCTACTTTATTTTAACAATAGTTAAAAAGAAAAAAATTCATCTCATGACTTATATGAGGGGTTAATAATATAAAACTCTTTCCAAAAGATGAGGCATCTGATGTGATTTTGTATGTCAGGATTACAAGACAAAATACATAATGAAAATTCATCCGAAAATTCACTTAAAGTGCTCACAACCATGTAATACTTTCTAATCCATAAAATTGTAATATCAAAAATATAAAGCTTGCAAGTCTCAAATATTAAAATTATAGAAGATTCAGGGATTTAC
>NW_007864083.1:0-610 GCF_000696425.1 Galeopterus variegatus
AGGAGTGTGACATTATAGGAAGTCTTCTCCTGGCACTCATTTACCTCCTATCAGTAGGATGCTTCTTAGCAATTTCATTGTGGCAATGTATCCTTTAAATTCTTTTGGCTCCCTAACCCTTCACATCCTTCCTGTGTTTTTTCTCCTACCTCAATGCTCCCCCTTACCTGGAACATGGAGGTTCCAGGTCTGCAAGGAAGATCCAGTCCTCAGTGCATCAGACTGGTTCCCAAGTGACTCATTTGTCTCCCACTTCATGAGAAACTTTTTGTGGTCACCCCACTCCCTGTTGATGCAGCCCACAATGTTTCCACAAATGTCTCTTCACTTTCCTCTGAACTCACCTCAGTGTGGACTGAGTTGTGCAGGGCCTGCCCACACTCTGCCTTACTAACACCAAACGCTACCACTCACTTACCCCCTTCTCATCTGTGCCCTAAAACTGGAATATATTTCCTTTGTAAAACTACATAATCCTATTGCCTGCCCCTGATTTCTTCAATTTCTTGCATATTTGTTTGGCACATCCCCGACATCACAGTCCAGACATATGGAGGGATGGAGATGGGCCTGGGACTAACTTTTGCCCCTCCCTCTCAGGAAGTGCCCC
>NW_007864084.1:0-610 GCF_000696425.1 Galeopterus variegatus
ATTTAAGTTATCTCAGCAAAATGTAATTTCGTCTTTATCTTTTTCTACTGTTACATAGCCACGGAGCCATTACCTTGAACCTCTGACTCCGACAAAAACTGATGCAGGTTTGAATGGTAAGTCTGTTGGACGTTTTACTGGTGCCAGTTAGAGGAGGTGGGTTTCCATGATCCTTGTAGCAGCCAAGGTTTCCAGGCACTAGAGAAAAAAGAAAAAAGAATTTCACAACATCTGGCTGTGAAACACCAAGAAAGATAAGCAATTTGTGCCAGGTACTTTCATCTCAGCCAATATTTCCACTCCTGAGGTACAAATAAATAACAAGTAATAAGCTTTAAAAATAGGAACCTTACATACTGGCCAGCCACCAAAAATATAAATAAGTAAATAAAAATAAAAATAGGTACCTTAATGTCCTCTGCTAAATACCATGTCTTTGTTTTATTTTGAAGAGTATGTGAAACTCAGGTACATTTTTTTTTTTTTTGTCTTTTGTCTTTTTTCCGTGTCCGGCAACGGGATCGCAACCCTTGGCGTTGCTCCCACGCCTCGCTCAGCCAGTGAGCGGGAACCGGTCCGTATGTGGGATCCGAACCCTCGGGCGGGAGCG
>NW_007864085.1:0-610 GCF_000696425.1 Galeopterus variegatus
ACCCCGCTGGAGGGACCAGAACAGGTGGCCTCCTCCTTGGGGAAGAAGGGAAAGTGCTGAGGGGAGGGAGGGAGGTGGGGTGAGCTTGAAGTCCACGTAAGCCAGCCTAACTCCAAGCCAGACTAAGTTGAGGAGACTCTGAGGAGCCCACACAGAAACGCCATTGTGTGGGGGCCTTGGCGTCCCCTAACCTGTGAGCATTGCCTTTGCGTGAATCCCAGAGCCTGAGCCTTCAGCCTTAGGCAAGGGCCATGCCATAGCTTAACCTTCCCTCAGAGGAGTAAACCTTTGTTAGAGATTTGTATCAGCAGAGTCTCCTTTCTCATTATAATATCCTCTATAATCCAATCCCAATTTTTTCTCCTTCCCACAATTGTAACAATATATGTGACACAGCAAACAGCTATCAGTGCTTTAACACTCTTCAAGGGTCTGAGCATGTTGCAGTCTACACCACCATCAGGGCCCAGGTGAATCCAGGTATTTTTTTTTCCTTTTTGTCCTTTTTCGTGTCCAGCAATGGATCGCAACCCTCAGTGTTGCGCCCGTACCTCGCTTAGCCAGTGAGTGGGAACCGGTCTGTATGTGGGATCCGAACCCTCGGCGGGAG
>NW_007864086.1:0-610 GCF_000696425.1 Galeopterus variegatus
GAGAATTTAAGAGGTGATTGGATCATGAGGACTGTGCCCTCCTGAATGGATTGATCCATTCATGGAGTAATGGACTGATGGCTTCATGGTGGTCATGGGTGTGGTTCTGATGGCTTTATTAGGAGAGCAAGTGAGAAGGTTAGCTCTCTCACTCAGCTCATTCTTATTATGCGATACCCTGAATTGCTGTAGAGACTGACCCAACCAGGAAAAAGGCCCTCACCAGATGTGCCCCCTGGACTGTAGATTTCCCAGCTTCTGAAATTGTGAGAAATAAATTTCACTTCTTTATAAATTACCCAGTTTCAGGTATACCATTATAAGCAACAAAAATGGACTCATACAGCATCTTTTTAGCTTCATTTCTTGCAGTTGATCTAAGAGGAGCTGCACTTGTGCTGAATGCTCTCCTCTGACTGGAGCTAACTGAATATGGTGGAACAGGTTCATGTGATACAAAAGAAGGATGAAACTTGATCCTGGAAAGTTTTCTTAGAAGGCCTGTTGGATGTGACAGACCCCATGCAGAACAGACCTCATTTTTATTTTATAGAAGCAAAATAGTAGATGAATAATTCAGTTTGCTCTTGTCCATCTCATGACTATCTAT
>NW_007864087.1:0-610 GCF_000696425.1 Galeopterus variegatus
CATTATCTGTGAGCCACATGGTGCCTATGGTGGAGGATAAAGATGGCGCCCACGGGAAGTAAGGGAGGCGTAACCCAAGATAGCTCCAAAAGGTTTTGATTGGTCCTTCAGTATTCCCGCACTCATGAACCCTGCATGATCACTATGCTCAACATGTTACTACAAAATGCATGCCCACGTGATCCTTTAATTGATTGGTTAGTTCATGGAAAGCCCCTACTTGCTTGCTTATATAAATTGCAGTGTAATGACAATGAAGTGGAACTGCTCTGACAGGACCCCTGCCACATTTGAGTGTCTCTTTCATGGGGCTGGGTTGGCGGGCAGCAGGCTCACTTTTCCCTGCGATCCCTCGGTCCCAACACCAGGAGTAAACCTGTCGACTCCTTCTCCTTTTGGGTCTGTGGGAGGACCCCAGGTGCGCCCCCGCAGATAGCATGGTATTAGTATTGCCAACTGTAACAGTAAATTTTCCATTTCTCGTTGCACTTCTATCAGTCTTTGTCTCCCCTATTTTGATGTTCTGTTGTTAGTAATATACACATTAAACATTATTATGTCTTTTTGGAGAATTGACCCCTTTATTGTTATTTAATGCCCCTCTTCATTT
>NW_007864088.1:0-610 GCF_000696425.1 Galeopterus variegatus
TATATTCAAGTGCAGGAAGTCTCCATAAATTGTTAGTTTGCTTGCTCATTTAATCAGAATTTCTCCAAATATTTATTTGGAATGTATTGGGGAGATTTTCTAATATTATTCAATATTAGCTGAATACTGAACATTAGTAATACATTTTATGATGATATTATTCTTTCATTCTCAGAATTATTTTTAATACATAGCTGTTTTCAATTCAATGCATTTTTACCTTTTATTTTGTCGTAATGCCTGTTGATTCCTTTAGGTAAGTGTGTATTTGGTCATATGTGTACGAGTTTGCACTTGTAATTTAGTGTACTTAAGCCAGTGTTTCTTTTTTTTTTTTTTGGATTTGATGGTGGAATTAAGCCAGCCTAATAGAAATGATTGAGGATTTCACAGTTTTTTCTCTTCCTGAAAAATTAATGTAACACAATTATTAGCTGCATTATTTGTCTACTTCGATTTATCTATCACCAGTCTTTTAGTTCTGAAGTATATTTTTTCATGGCATGTTTAAAATTGTTTTCTCGGCCGGCCCGGTGGCGCACTGCTATTGTGCGCCGCTTGGGAGCGTGGCGGCGCTCCCGCCGAGGGGTCGGATCCCACATACAGACCA
>NW_007864089.1:0-610 GCF_000696425.1 Galeopterus variegatus
AAGTATGGATAGCTCAAGGACACTTGGTCCTTGGTTAGACCTCGGTCCTTCCAGGTTTGTGGTCCAAGACTGCATTCTGCTGTTTTAGCTGAGTTTAGACTTCTGAGGCTCACGGGTTCTGGTCTTTGAGGAAACCTAAGCAATGACAATCCTTCCTTTGAGAGCTGCCCTGTGTCCCTCTGGCCAACCCCCAATTTCCAGCCATGCTCAGCTCTTCAGAGCCACATGGATTCTGCCCCAGCTCTCCATCGGGGAACTTACCCGTGTCCGTGTGGATGCTTTGGTGTTGGACACATGTTGACAAGGATCGTCTCTGCTCCCCTGGCTTGGGAGAAGGACTTTTAAGTGGGTTGCTATTCCACGTGTTCAATTATTCAGCAGGCTATTCAGCTGAAAGTGTGGGAAGGATTTGTAATCTGCTATATTGCAAATGCCTGCTATGAAATTCTCCACGTCCCGTGAGTCCTTTTGGCAACTGACAAAGTGAGGGTATGAGATAACTCTCTGTTCCCTGTTAACAATGCTGGGGGAATGCAGAATCGATGCTTCTGAATATTTCAAGGCCTCCGTTCTGGAATGAGTAAACAAAGGAGAAGCAAATTGAAGACTT
>NW_007864090.1:0-610 GCF_000696425.1 Galeopterus variegatus
ATAAATTCCAGGTGGGTTATGGAGCTTAATGCTAAGAAATCAGACAAGTACTAAAAGCAAACATGGAATTTTGATGAATATCTTATATGAATACAAAATAATAACAAATTAGCCATATAGAAATTATCCTCTACATGAGATCATAAGCAAAGTTAAAAGAGAAGCAAATTAAAACTAAGGATATACCATTTTTCAGGATCAGATTAGGAAAAATGTATTAGCAAAAAATACCCCTTATCTTACAAAATGGATACCCTGGTACATTGTTAGTGCATGCTTGAATTGGTATAAACATTTTGGAGGACAGTATCTGTTAGTTAGAATTATAAATGTGCAACTCTTTCAATCTAGAAATTCCACACCTACCTGCCTATATTCTAGAGATACACATGTGCCCAATGAGGCATGTATGAATGAGTTCACTAGAGTGTTGATACTGATAAATGGTGTTTTAAAATTATAACATAACCATACTGTGTAAGATTGTATTCCATTGAATCCAACATGACATCAATTGTAAGACATCATTATTTCATATACCAATAAGATAAACAAATAAATAATGCTGCCAGTGAAACTATGACAACAATACTTTTTACATAGAATTTAT
>NW_007864091.1:0-610 GCF_000696425.1 Galeopterus variegatus
ATTTAGAAATATGGGCACACTTCTTTTCTATAAAATATGTAAATATATCATAAAATCTCATCGTTGGAGAAAGTCCAGAATATCATCTCATCGAGGTCCAGTCACCCAACTAAAGTAGAATCATGTAACCTCTTTCCTCACTGAGAGAACATTCTGTCCATGATTGGAAAGCTCCAGAAAAACCAAGCAGGAGACATTGTTGCATGGTTTGGCCTGTTAGATAGTTTTTCCTCTATGCTGGTGTTGAAACCTGTCTCGCTACAGGTTTTAGCTATTTCTAGATCTTTTCCCTGAATTGGTACATAGTAGGTCTCATCCCTGTTCTGTGCAAGAGGACAGCTACTACGTTTTCTGTTAGGCTTCCCTTTTCAATATCTGCTCCTGCCTGTTCTACCTTCAAAGGCACTTTTAAAATCAGCAAAAGATGGAATACCACCCTGCCATAAAAAATGAAGGGAGTTAACGGGTTAAAGACTTATGTATAAGACTTGAAACTGTAAGATTACTAAGGGAAAATATAGGTGAAACACTTCAGCAACTAGATCTGGACACAGGCTTTATGAACATGAGCCTGAAAGCACGAGCAGCAAAAGAAAAAGTAAAGAAATGG
>NW_007864092.1:0-610 GCF_000696425.1 Galeopterus variegatus
AGCCATCGATTACTGCCTTTTATGTTCTCTTAAATTCCAGAGGCAAAGGAAGTTGGATAACGCTGTTTCGGCTTCATGGTTATTGAACTAAGAGGAGGAATCTTGAGATTAAATGGGTGGGGTTTTTTATTTCCCCCATTTTGAATGAAGTTATAAATATTTTCTACATGAACACTACAAAATTCCAGGGCATCTCTGGGCTTCACTTTAGACAACATAGAATGCTAGAAATAATAGAATTGGGGTCAAAAGTGAATTTTCCTTGCAGAAGGTCAGTAATGCTAGTCTCACAGGAGGCCAAGAGAAGGTCAGCAATGCTAGTCTCACAGGAGGCCAACTCTTTAACCTCACTAACCTTCATCCCAACACCGAGGATCTTCTGAAAATGCTTTTAGGCCTCTGAGTCTGATTTCATGCAGATGGGATAGAACCCAGGAGATACAGTGAACTCTGGGGAGAAAGATCTGGAATCTCTGCAAGTAAAATTTAAAGAAGAGTCCTACCCACCATCAGCCCCACGAGCTTGGGCATAGCTCCAGCCTGTATTCACACCTGCTCTGGACTTTCTGAGTGCTCAGAGACCCAGCTGATGGGTAGCAGCTTCAAATAT
>NW_007864093.1:0-610 GCF_000696425.1 Galeopterus variegatus
TTACCTTCATCACCAAAAAAAACCTTGCTTCCTTACTTTGATGCTGTTGCAGATTTAATTACATTAGGTCGAGAAAATAGTAGAAAGTACTTTGTGCTTGAACCACACAAATTAATCCAGCCCTACAACCAACAACAGGTGCCTCTTATGAAGGCACAATAGACAATCATTATCCATCCAATAAACTTATTCAGTTTTGTAACTTACACACTTTTGTTTTTCCCTGAGATACTTGTAACTCGCCAGTAACTAATGCCCTTTTGGTTTTTACTGATGGTTCATCCACAGGGACTGCAGCTTATACCATTAATAATCACACAGTCCGCTTTACTACTTGTTATACTTCTGCCCAACTTGTGGAGTAACAAGCTGTTATTCAGGTTTTTTTAACCTTCCCAAATCAGGCCCTCAATCTTTATACTGATAGTGTCTATTTAGCCAATTTTATCCCCCTTTTAGAAACAGTTCCCCAAATCAAACATACCTCCACTGCCACTGAGCTTTTTTTGCAATGTCAAAAACTGATTCAACAAAGACGTTTGCCCTTTCTTATAGGTCATGTTAGAGCACATTCCAACCTCCCAGGCCCTCTCGCCATGGGAAACAAATT
>NW_007864094.1:0-610 GCF_000696425.1 Galeopterus variegatus
TGATGAACCAGGTACTATATTAGGCCCTGGGATTTTACTGGTGAGAATGCAGATACTGCCCCGCCCTTATAAAACTTGAAGTCAAGTGGAGAATACACACCAAAAATGAAACAAAGCAAACCTTCATTGTGGAAAGTGCTAGAAAGAATATAATTGTGACGCTGGAAGAAAGAATAACAGAGAAATCTGTACAGATTGGGGAAATGTCTCTCTGGGGAGGTGTACCTGATGTGACTTCTAAATGGTGAGAAAGGGACAGCCCAGCACTTCTAGCATAAAGAAGAGCATGTCTTGAGACCATGAATCAGGAGAAGGCATGGTGTCACCAAGGAACTCAAAGTTCACTGTGTCTGGAGGTCAATGTGCTGTGGAGGTGGTGATGTGCCATAAGCCTCCGGGTTTAGTCAGAGGACGTACTAAGGTAAGCTGTGTCTGCAAGATAAGACACCCAGATGCAGAGCACAGCACAGTACAACGCTACTGACAGGTTGTAGGAAGAAATACAATAAAATCTAATACAGGTATTTTGTGTGTGTACATGATAGATTCTGTGTGTGTGTGTGTGTGTGTTTCAAAGAGAAATGGGCTCACTGGAGCATGATTTACATTC
>NW_007864095.1:0-610 GCF_000696425.1 Galeopterus variegatus
TTGAGACTGAGGTTTGGAAACTTTTACTGGAATTTGCCATTGTCTTGCCATTGTCCTGCCACTGCACGGGGACCAGGGACCTGTCTCGCCAGACAGCATAACGAGCTGTCATCCTTGTGAGTTACATCCCACGTGGTGTCTGGAGTCAGCTGTGATGGCTGGAAACAAAGCAGAGTTCCTTGTCCTTCTCCACTGGTCCTTTGTGGAGCCCCGGTCACCACGTGGGGTTGATGTGACGCTCAGATGAAGTGTGGCCTTGCACGCCTGAGTCCCATCAACCCCAGAGAACGGCGGTGGCCACAGTCACTATTAAGACTGTTGGTCCATCTTTAAGGATGTTCTGGAAGGTTGTCCTTGGCCCTGGGTCCTTGTGCACCTGGCACGGCACCTCCTGGGTTCTTACCTCCTCTCCAGGACAGGCGGCGGCACCCTGGGCAGGCTCTCCACACCCTCGGCTGGGCACCCTGTCTCCAGACCCCGCTCGTGGCTCTTCTCTTATGCCTCTGCCTCAGTCGGTCTCTGACTTGGTGCGTGGTTACCTGGTGCTGAGACTTCTCAGGAGCAGGAGGTGTGGCCGGTGGAGGGGGTGTGTGGCAGCACCTGGCTGGGC
>NW_007864096.1:0-610 GCF_000696425.1 Galeopterus variegatus
AGCAAATGAACAAAAACACAGAGACATTGCACTGAAGCATATATACAGATTACAAATAAGTACATGGAGATATGCTCAACACTACTAGACATTAGAAAAATGCAAATTAAAACCAAAATGAGATATTGGAACACACCTATCACAATAGCTAAAATAAAAAATAGTGATGATACCAAATGCTGGTGAGAATGCAGAGAAACTGAACCCTTACATATTTCCGGTTAGAATGTAAAATGGTACATTTGCTCTGCAAAGTAGTTTGGAAATTTCTTCTAGAATCAAAACTGTGCTTTCAATAGAACCAAGTAATTTTACTCTTGAGAATTTACACCAGAAAAAGGAAAACTTATATTATCACAAAATCATATACACAAATATTTATTTCACTTTTATTTACAATAGATAAAAATTGAAAACAATTCATGTTTTTCAATGCCTGAATGGTTAAACAAACTGTGGTACATCCATACTATAAAATACTACTCCTACATATAAGGAACAAACTACAGTCGACCCTTGAGCAAAGCAAGGGCTTAGGGGTGCTAACTCCCATGCAGTAGAAAATTCACATATAACTTTTGACTTCCCCAAAACTTAACTACTAATAGAC
>NW_007864097.1:0-410 GCF_000696425.1 Galeopterus variegatus
AGATCTTTTGATGACTGACAAATCATGCTAAGAAGTTGTGAGTACAGCAGGTACCATCTGTGAAAAATTGAGCCTCACAGACTTTAAAGAATATAATCAGCAGTTTATGGAGTAAATGCCACATAAGCTGCCCTCTGAGTGAGCTTCACCTTGGCATGGCAGTAGAAAAGGAGAATATTGTAATGCAAAACCCTGTATTTATATAGATCATTTCCTTGAAAAGTTCTTAAATCCCTAACAGACTCTAAGATTATCAATCCTTAAATTCCAATGAAGTAAGAATTAGAGAGGCATGCAATCTTCAAAATAATTATTTAGAGACCCAAGAAAGATGATTTTCTAGATGCCCCCTCTGTTTTATGAATAGTTTTGTGATCTCAATAAGAGGATTACTTTTGTTAGAAAAACTC
>NW_007864097.1:5607-6217 GCF_000696425.1 Galeopterus variegatus
TTGCAGAGGGTAAAAACAGGTTATTAGTGTAGCAAAAACAATAAGCTGAAAGCTGGTGTGGAAAGATTTATTTTCAAGTTTACAATACAGTGTTGTTAACTATTGTCACCATGCTGTACATTAGATCTCCAGAAATTACTCACCTTGTGTTACCAAGACTTTGCTCCCTTGACCAACATTACCCTATTTTCCCCTCGATCCCCATCTCCTGACAACTGCCTACCTAGTTCTATGAATTTGACTATTTTACATTCCACATACAAGCATGAACACTGAGTATTTCTCTCTGTGTCTTCCGTATTTATAATTTGCTAAGAGGTTGGATCTTAAATTAAACCTTCTCAACACACACACACACACACACACACACACACACACACACACACACACGTGCATGCACTGGTAACTATGTAGAGATAATGGATATGTTAATTAGCTTGATTGTGGCAATCATTTCACAGTGCATATGCGTATCAAAATATCAAGTTGTACACTCTAAATATGTACAATTTTTATATGTTAGTGATATACCCATAAATCTGTTTAAGAAAAAAAAAAAGACTTATTTTCAAGGGTTGGCCAAAAGGAAGAAATGGGTTGTTAACAGAGA
>NW_007864098.1:0-610 GCF_000696425.1 Galeopterus variegatus
CTTTGGCTGAGTCATTGAGGTCTGCTCTCTAAACATCATGTTAAATTTATTTGAACCCATGTCACTTTTTAAATACATTTTTTAAGAGCAGTTTTAGGTTCACAGCAATATGGAGTAGAAGGTACAGAGATTTCCCATGTGTACTCTACCTCCATACACGTAGAGCCTCCTCATTATCAACATCTCTCATCAGAGTGTACATTTATTACAACTGATGAACTTAAGTTGACACATCATTATTGCCCAGAGCCAATAGTTTAGATTAGGGTTCACTCTTGGTGTTTTATATTCTATAGGTCTGGACAAATGTATAGCAACATGCATACATGATTATAGTATCATACAGAGTACTTTCACTGCCCTAAAAATCCTAACCATTCATTCCTTCCTTCCCCCAACATCTGGTAACCACTGATCTTTTTACTATTTTCGTAGTTTTGCCCTTTTTAGAGGGTCATGTAGTTGAAATCATGCAATATGTAGCCTTTACAGATTGGTTTCTTTCACTTCGCAATATGCATTTGTGTTTCCTTCATGTCTTTTCATGGCTTGATAGCTTATTTTTTTAGTAATGAATAATATTTTCTTGGATGTACGACAGTTTATCCTA
>NW_007864099.1:0-610 GCF_000696425.1 Galeopterus variegatus
CCTGACTTGTCTGCTCACGTGGGACGCTGCCCTTTGCCCTCAGAGTGGGGCTTTCCACGGATAGAAGAAAGTCTGCTTCCTCTGGTTCAAGTCCACGGACACATCCTCAAGTTGGTCCTGGTGGGGCGTGCGGCCTCCGTGGTGCTGTCAGGACTGGGCAGTGAGGGGCACGCAGGCACCTGGGCTGTGGGAGGTGGGCCAGCTCCGCTGAGCACTTCCACCCCCTCATCTAATCTTATGCCCCTCCATGCACATCCGCAGCTGAGCGGGGGGTGACTGTATATCTTACCTCTGTCGGGTCCTGCCTTGCTCCATGGACTCAGTGTCCCTGGCACTGTGGTGTTGAGACTCTGGTAGGGCTGAAGGCCAGTTGTTTTCCCAGGGGAGCTGAAGGGTGTTTTCCAGGGACTGTTCTGTTGGCTGATGGGTCAGCAGAATGGAAGGGAATGCTCATGAATACCACTTCCTACTAGCCACATTGAGAGTTTTCTCTGTGTCCCACATGTCTGGTCTAGGAGGTGGGAATTAAAGACTTTTTTTTTTTTTTTCCTAAAGATGACCGGTAAGGGGATCTTAACCCTTGGCTTGGTGTTGTCAGCACCATGCTCAG
>NW_007864100.1:0-610 GCF_000696425.1 Galeopterus variegatus
CGCTCAGCCAGTGAGCGCTGTGAGCACACTGGTCATCCCTATATAGGATCCGAACCCACAGTGGGAGCGCTGCTGCACTCCCAGTGCCGCACTTTCCCGAGTGTGCCACGGGCTCGGCCCTAGCTTTATTTTCAGACTACCCTTCCATCATAAACAAACATAAAACTAGACAAAATAGGCAATTATTTGCAGGCACTGGACAACAGTAGGTAGTTGTGAGAAATACTCTCACCCGCCCAATGTCAAAGGATGGACACAGAGACACAAGATACAGTAAAGTGAGACTTTAATAATGGTCTTGCAAGATCGTATGTCTAAGCAGACATGCAAAAAAAGGCTGTAGCAAGCAATTTATTTCCTAATACATAAGTCCCTCCCCCACAGTTCTTCATTGGCTGAGTACTACAGAGTGCACAGTCTTCCCTGATGACACTTAAGATTTATTACCCCCTTGTAAGGAGTTTGTCTGAGGGCTCAGGACAAGCCCACAAAAGAAGGCCTCCTAGGGCCAGCCCCGTGGCGCTGCGGGTTCGGATCCTATATAGGCACGGCCGGTGCGCTCACTGGCTGAGCGTGGTGCAGGCGACACCACACCAAGGGTTGCGATCCC
>NW_007864101.1:0-610 GCF_000696425.1 Galeopterus variegatus
CTCCATCTTCCACAGTATGGTGTGCAGGTAAGCTGACTAAGACCAGCCACTGGAACAATTGGAGCAAAATTCGTGTAAGTGTTTTCTCCCTAAGACTTGTTTTTTTTATTTATCTTAGAATGTAGGGGACAGCAGGTTCAGATGTACTGCAAATAGTATCACCTTTACCTTTGTCTTCCACCTTTTCCATGTATTTTTTCCATGTTTTTTATTACCCATTAGCTGAAATTCAGTCATGTAAATGCAATAAAGCAAAGGCAGGTAACTCACTGCTGCATGGAGAACATAAGACTTCAGGACACTGGCAGCAGTCTTGAAAAAAGAGTTGGTAGCTACCCGACGGAGTTTGTATAGAAAGTAGACACACGGGGCAGTTGCGATGGAGGTGAGCTCTGGACAAATCTGTGTTCTTCATTTGAGACCTCACTCACAAGATTGTTTGTTTATTATTTTTATTTATTTTTTAATTGACTTTACTTTTTGAGCAGTTTTATGATCACAGCAATATTGAGCAGGAAGTAGAGAAGTTTCCCATATATACCCCTGACCCACACATGTGTAGCCTGTCCCATTATCAACACTGCCCAGCAAAGTGGTACATTTGTTACAA
>NW_007864102.1:0-610 GCF_000696425.1 Galeopterus variegatus
TGCTGTAGGGAGGGCCATGTTGGGAAGTGGTTCTGAAGAGAAGGACCAAAGAAGAGGCCATTGGAAGTCCTTTGCGGTACCCACTCAAAACGGCATTTTCTCCTTCCTCCTCCCTTCCTTCATCTTTCAAGTTCTCTTATCCCTTGAGAAAGCACTGGATTACTTCGTCTGCCTGACTGCCGGTTGGGTTCTCCAGGGAACCGGCACTGAGATGGAGTTAGGAATGCAGCAGGTGGACTGGAGAGTAGCAACTGCAAAAGAAAAGGACGGAAGAAAGATTGGGCAGAGGAAGCTTCCAGACTGTGATGCTGACCTGGCAATTTCTCTATCAGCCCAACAGAAAGCTCCAGAACAAAGATGGCCGTTAGAAGAGGGCAGGAATAGCTAGAGCCTTTGTGGCATTACCTTGTTCAGTCCTGGCCGGGACTGCTCTAAGAGAAGCATGACCTTGGCTCTAAGGCTAAGGCAGTTGGCCAAGCATACTCCTCGAAGCTCGGTTCCAAGTGTTTTCTGGAAGCTTGAAGGAGGATCTGAGCGGCACGTCTTCGTGTCTGCCACAGCTAGCCACTCTTTCATTTGGAAATAGCCCCACTCCCGGTTCCATGTCATT
>NW_007864103.1:0-610 GCF_000696425.1 Galeopterus variegatus
TATTATTTTTGTACCAAAGTGCTCATATGCATTTTTGAATCTATCTTACACATATTTATTAGCTAATACCAAGAAATATTAAAGAAAAAATTATTCAATAATATTTGTTAGAGCACAGTAAGGAAGGCTTTATTCAGGGCCATTGCAATAGGTATAGGGACCACTGCAAAGTAGTCTTGCAGTGAGGGAAAGAGATCGGGCTCAATTACGAATACAGACTGGGCAAGTGGGGATTTATAGCCAAGGAGTAAAGTGGGGGTCAGTGGATGGAAAATTACTGAGGGGAAACATCAGGAATAAGTGGGATTCTGGCTAAACCAACCTAACAGGATTTTCGCTGAAGACACTCCAAGGTGAGCAGACATCACCTGGTTGATGGTGGAGAATGAGAAATCTGATCAGATATCTTGGATGGGGTTGGAGGGCGGGGGGTTAATAAACTTATGTAGCGAGGTTTTTTTTGCCAAAATTGGATTTTACAAGGAAGTGCACAGAGGGGCCTAGCAAAAGTTTCAGAAGCCTGACTAAATAGTTTTTTCTTTAACAGAATTAACTTTTTAAAAACTTTTATTGATGTTGAATTTTTTTCGTAATTAGTTGATTGTTACCA
>NW_007864104.1:0-610 GCF_000696425.1 Galeopterus variegatus
CAAGGAAAAGGTCTTTGTCACATTCTAGTGGAAGAGATAGACAATATACAATCAAACAAATATATAATGTAATGTTAGCTGTGAAGAAAAACAAAGCAGAGTCAATGAATACAGAAACAAAAGTGAAGGAGAGGAGGGTTGGATTGGCATCTTAAATAGGTTGTCAGAGAAAGTCTCCCTGAGAATGTATGATCTGAGAATTATGTGAAGGAAGAATCAGTATGTCTAGAGTGGGGTGTACAAGGATAATGGAGGGGTTTGCAATTAGAATGCCTATAGCCAGATCATACTGGGCAGGCTATGTTAAAAACTTCTGATTTTTTAAAAATGTGGTTAAATATTTTTAGAGGATTTTTCAACAAGAGAGAGCAACATGAGTTATAAACTTAAAGGGTTTCTCTAGATGGAAAAGAGTCTAAGAGGGCAAAGAAACTAGAGACTATCACAGTAAACCAGATGAGTGCTGATAGTAACTTACACTAGGATGCTAGCAGTGAATATGGTGAGAGGCATTCAGATTTGGCACAAGAGGCATTGCTGATAGTTGGATGAGAGGTGTGAGAAGAATCAAAAAAGAGGAATCAAAGACTTAGATTTTTGGCCCATACAA
>NW_007864105.1:0-610 GCF_000696425.1 Galeopterus variegatus
AGATAGATAGATAGATAGATAGATAAATAGATAGATAGATAGATAGATAGATAGATAGATATATGATAAATAGATAGATGATAGATAGATGATAGATAGATAGATGATAGATAGATAGATAGATAGATAGGGTAGGTAGGTAGATGGATGGATGGATGGATGGATGGATGCGATAGATGATAGATAGATGATAGATAGATTGATAGATAGATAGTTGATAGATAGATAGATGATAGATAGATAGATAGATAGATAGATAGATGATAGATAGATGATAGATAGATGATGGATAGATAGATTGATAGATAGATAGATAGATAGATAAATAGATAGATAAATAGATAGATGATAGATAGATAGATAGATGATAAATAGATAGATGATAGATAGATGATTGATAGATAGATTGATAGATAGATAGATAGATAGATAGATAGATAAATAGATAGATAGATAGTTAGGTGATAGATAGATAGATAGATAGGTAGATGATAGATATATAGATAGATAGATAGATAGATAGATGATAGATAGATAGATAGATAGATCGATAGATAGATAGGTAGATGATAGATAGATAGATAGATAGATAGATAGATAGATAGATAGA
>NW_007864106.1:0-610 GCF_000696425.1 Galeopterus variegatus
TTGCTGGGTATAGTATTCTTGGCTAGCAGTTTTTTTCTTTTAGTATTTTGAATATATCATCCCATTTTCTTCTGGCCTGTGGAGTTTCTGTTGAGAAGTCTCCTGTTAGTCTGATAAGGGCTCCCTTACAGGTGACTTGACGTTTTTCTCTTGCTCCTTTTAAGATTCTCTCTTTGCTTTTGAGCTTTGCCAGTTTGACTATAATGTGTCTTGGAGAGGATCTTTTTGGGTTGAATCTTTTGGGGACTCTTTGAGCCTCCTGGATCTGAAGGCTGTATCTCGTATAACTTCGTATAATGTATGCTATACGAAGTTACTCCTGGATCTGAAGGTCCATTTCTCCCCCTATACCTGGGAATTTTCCATTATTATTTCATTGGATAGGTTTTCCATGCCTTATCCTTTCTCCTCCCCTTCTGGAACACCCATGATTCAAATGTTTATGCACTTAAGGTTGTCTCCTGGTTCTCTTAGATTTTCTTCATTTTTTTACATTCTTTTTTCCTTTCTTTTGTCTGCCTGAGTTATTTCTAAAAGACTGTCTTCATGATCAGAAATTCCTTCTTCTGCTTGTTCTATCCTGCTGCTTAAGCTATCAGATGTGTTTTTT
>NW_007864107.1:0-610 GCF_000696425.1 Galeopterus variegatus
TCTCTCTAACTCTACTCCATATAAGAAAATGGGGTTACTAAGATTTACTCAGTACTTTTTACGTGCCAAGGACTGTGATCTGCACTTCCACTGCTTCATTTTATGCAATCCTTACATAATTTTATTGTTTGTTATTGTCACGCACTCTAATCAGTAGATATTTGAATAGTCACTGCACAGGTGAGGAAACTAAGGCTCAGGGATATAATATAATTTGCTCGAAGTCACATAAATAGTCAGTGTTGGTTACCAGTATTCAAAACAGATATGCACATGCATTTAAAGATCATCTGACATAACTGTTTTAGGTGAGGTCAGTGAACTAACATCTGGTCAATAGATCACTCAAGGCTGCTAAGAAAATGGAAAAGCAACAATTTGGACATAAATTTGTTTTCCATTAGCTGTGTTAACACTTTAATGAATAAATAAAATTATTGAAAATATTCTAATAGCCCGATGCCCCAACTCTATAGCTTTAGAGGCAGATATAAAGGGCCTGCTGGTATATTCAACTATATGTTCTACTCATAAGCAGTCACATGGTACAGTACCTTGCAGCCAGATAATTTTAAAGTGCCCTTTTAAATAATGTCAACATCTGAAATCC
>NW_007864108.1:0-610 GCF_000696425.1 Galeopterus variegatus
CAGGCAGGAAAGCCCAAGAGAAGCAGCAGATTATCCAGCTTCTCCCTGTTTTCCCAAGTGCTTTGCCCATCCTCCAGAACTCTAAGGATGCCAGGCTATCATCAGCCTCACAGTACAGGGTCTGGGAAGGACTCCAGGATGGAGCAGGACATTAAGTCATAAAAAAGGAAAGAGAATTCTTGCAGGATGAGCCTCCACACTCATGGAGATGTCAAGGTCACTCAGGGATAGGTAGGAGGAATTTCTTCCATATTTAGGGTTGGGACTAATCTCCTTGTCACTTAAGATATAGTTAAGTTCAGTTCAATGGAGTGTCTTCACAGAGAGCAACAGAGTGTCAGAAAGAGTCCTCTTTGAGGTGACCAGTCCTATCTCGTTACTCTCCACCCCTCACGTTCTGTGCTTTAGCCTAAATGTACTACGTTCACACGCTGTTCTTTTCCACTGAAGATCCTTCCTTGTCTCCTATCAAATCCATACTTCTTTCCTAGTATTTATTTTAGGCATCGCCTTTCCCCAGAATACTTCCCGTCTCCCTAAGTCTCAGTTTGGTTCCCTTTCTGTGTTCCCCCTCAGTACCCTACACTTGGCTGCAGCATTCCACCTGCCA
>NW_007864109.1:0-610 GCF_000696425.1 Galeopterus variegatus
TACATACATGTGGGTTACAAAGTTGATTTTCAGTACTTGTGTTCAACTAGTGGTGGTTAGACCAGTGTAATTAGCTTATTTATCATTACAATACTCAATCATTCTTCGTGTCCTTTGACCAATTCCTCATTAAGCTTACACTCTCCCCCTCCTCTCCCCTCCCCTTTTCCACCTTTAGTTTTTTAAAAGTTCAATGTATTACCGTGATTGTTGTTTCTTTCTTTCTCTCTGTCTCTCTTTATTGTTCACTTGTTTATTTATGGATTCAGCTCCCAGTTACAGTTTAGAACACCTGGTATTTCTCTTTTTGTACCTGGGTTGTTTCATTTATGCTAATTTTCTCCAGGCTCATTCATGTTGTTGCAAGTGGTAGAATTCCATTTTTTTTAATGGCTGAGTAGTATTCAATTGTGTATATATACCCTAATTTTGTCATCAGTCATCCATCGATGAACATTTAGGTTGGCTCCAGTGCCTAGCTATTGTAAACAGAGCTGCAATAAACATGGGAATGCAGGTATCCCTTCGACCTGATGTTTTCCAAACCTGTGGATATATCCCCAGGAGTGGGATTGCTGGATCATATGGAAGTTCTATCTGTAGTTATTTA
>NW_007864110.1:0-610 GCF_000696425.1 Galeopterus variegatus
GAGCGCCGCCACGCTTCCCAAGCGGCGCACTATCCAGTGCGCCACCGGGCCGGCCCCAATAATCCATATTTCTGAGGTACAGCGTTGACTACCATCACCTGTGTATAACATGTGTTGATCAAATCAATATTATTAGCATATTCATTATTACAAATCATAGTTATTCTTTATGCCCCTTATCCAATCTCTCCCCAAGCCCGTTCTACCCCCCCCTCCCCCGCCACCACCTCTAGTAACCACAGATTTGTTCTCTCCTGAAAGATCAATGTATTATTGTGGGCTTTCCTCCCTTCCTTTCTTCCTCCCTCCCTCCCTACCTCAGTAAATACTGATTGCACTTCTGCTGTGGGCCAGGATCTAGGAATTCAGTGTTCCACAGGACAGACAGTCTCCACCCTCACTGAGACTGGAGGGAAAGACAGGACATAAATAAGTCCAGTGTGCGTATCATAAAGTGTGATATCAGCAGTGGTCAGGGAAGCAAGGACTTTGAATCCACTCTGGGTTCGAGTCCACTTTCTACAACTTTCTCTCTGTGTGGCCATGGACAATTTCCTTATCTGTCTTTGAGCTTCTTGTATGTTACAATACCCTGGAGAGTTATTGTGAA
>NW_007864111.1:0-610 GCF_000696425.1 Galeopterus variegatus
ATCACCACAATGAAAAAGGAAATCCACAATATGAAGCGAGCAAGTTCCACTCCTAGTTAGGATGTAGAAGAACATGAAAGATTGTTACTCCTTCCAAAATAACAATAAGACACCAAAGCAAAAGAACTCATTCTTTGTTTTAATGCCAGTGACAAGCTGCAGACTTAAAGAAAACTAAAATATCTGAACTCAAGAGGTATAAGTCCTTCTCTGGAGCTAAGGACTGGAGACACTTTCATTCCTGCAGGTAAATTGATGAGGTCGGGGACAGTAAAAAAGAAAAGAAAAGAAAAGAAAAACACTAGAGAAGGACAGTCTGCTGTGATGATGAGGACAAACACTTGCCTGTCAGGTGTGAAACTGGAGGAGCCTAAATGGCAAAAATAACTTTCTCTGCCAAGTAACGATTTTCCAGAGGAATTTTGCAGAGTAAACAGAGCCTGAGGCAAGGCTGGAAAACAGAATGAGGACAACGGTCTTGAACAATCTGTAATGCTAGAGGACAGTTTGAGGCCTAGCATACTTGTACTCTTGTGCTTTGGGGACCCAGCAACCTTGAGGTATCTGGTCTCAGGGCCCATCTGGAGCAAGAGAACTGAAGCCCTGAACT
>NW_007864112.1:0-610 GCF_000696425.1 Galeopterus variegatus
CAGGTCTTTGAGAGAATATAGAAGAAAAAGAGTTAAATCAGGAAGATGATATGTGATTGAAACACATTCGCACTTGGAATTTGATTACCCTGTGTGGTACATGATAGATTCTCTCCTTTCTGGCATCCTCCAGTTCTACAAATCTTCTTTTCAAAGATCCTAAATCTCTGGCCTCAGCTCAGAATATTCTCATTGAGGTCAACATTTATGGTCCTTTAGTTTCCTAGAGTAACGTGGAAGAAAACAAGAATCAATATATTTTGCAAGAACAACATATGATAAAGGCAACATGAAGTTTTAAATCTTTCTCAAAGGTGTGCATTTAAAAAAACAATTTTTAAAATTTCAAATAAACGCCTTTCTTCTAGTACAACATTGCAAGATCTTTGCACACCTTCAGCTTTCTCTGAACACAATTCTATTGCTATCTGCATTTTTGGCAGTGGCTTTAAGAGAACATTTTAGAAGAGAAATGCTAAATCAACTTGCCTCTACCAACTTCAC
The DNA here is from genome assembly GCF_000696425.1 of Galeopterus variegatus. NCBI lineage: Eukaryota > Metazoa > Chordata > Mammalia > Dermoptera > Cynocephalidae > Galeopterus > Galeopterus variegatus. Next base: position 505 of record NW_007864112.1, read on the forward strand.
TCTTTGTCCTGGGATGTCTCCTTCATGCCTATGAGAGCCTGTTATCTTCCACCCACAAACATCGGTGTCTCCCAGGGAGTTGAAAAATGGGGAAAAAAAGTCAAAG
>NW_007864113.1:0-610 GCF_000696425.1 Galeopterus variegatus
TGTATAGGTCTTCCATGACCTCTGTGTTTGAAATTAATTCTTCTGATAGCTTTATTTATTTGTTTATTATTTATTTATTTATTTATTTATTTATTTATTATTTTTGGATACTTAAAGTACAATTCAGCTTTTTAAAAAGCCAGATTTTTAAAAATAATGACCTTCATCTCACACGCAGCTATAGTCCCCTATTGACTGATCCAATGGCATTCTCTTCTCTTTTCATTAAAAAAAACCCCCAAATCTTGATATTTTAATGTATATAAATACTACAGCTTCCTAAATGCTACTGAAAAAAAAAATAAACACATTTTCTGGTGTACAAAAAATATATGTATCATTATTTTAGATCCTAAAACAAACAACATATAAATGACAAAATAAATGTTTTCATTTAAATTTGTTGACAGAACTATGAAAGACAGTTGGAGACCTTGCATAAGCTATGCAACTTATTCAGTTTCAACTCTTAAAAGTAAGCTGTAGAACTCATTACTATACTTAAATTTGCTTTCCATGCTGATAAATATTGAAATTGCAATTCTCACGTAGCTTTGAACTAAAAATGATCCTGAAGATTCTGTTATGGTTGTTTCAGCTCTTACCTCTC
>NW_007864114.1:0-610 GCF_000696425.1 Galeopterus variegatus
TCACCAGAGACAAGTTGGTAGACAGTTCCCCTTCACCTGCAATTACAATGTAAGTATCTTGGCTTCACCCATGGGGAAGCCATGGAGTGCTTCTCCTTTGTCAAGATAAAACCATATCTCGGTGAATAAATGATGGTGTATGGATGCATGCTTTCTAAAATTCTGGATCTTGTGAATTGGCTTTAGGAACTCAATTCTTTATGAAAATGACCTTCACACAAATTTATTCCACAGCTGTTTCACCCAATTCCACACTAAATTTTTTCTTCTTAACTATACCTATTCTTAAAAGCTTTTGTTTCACTGCTTTTAATAATAACAGTAAATAAAGCTAATCTTCAGATGTCTGAGTTCATAACCCATCTTCCCCTCTTATAAGCTATGGGAATATGGGTAAGGTACTTCACCAGTTTGTGCTTTCATTTTCTGTTTTGTAAAATGGAAATAAAATAGCATTTACCTAATAAGTTTTCTCATAATAATTAAATTGGTAAATTATGAGAATTCCACAGGATTTTTCTCACAGTAATCAATAGCCATTATTAACACTATTATCATTATTTAAATAGGCTCTCAAATCTAACCAGTACTTTAAAGATTTTTTTTTTTT
>NW_007864115.1:0-610 GCF_000696425.1 Galeopterus variegatus
TTGAGATTTTTCTTTTTTTTTGACCGGTAAGGGGATTGTAACCCTTGGCTTGGTGTTCTCTGCACCACGCTCAGCCAGTGAGCACACCGGCCATCCCCATGTAGGATCTGAACCCGCGGCCTCGGCGCTACCAGCGCGGCACTCTCCCGAGTGAGCCACGGGGCCAGCCCAAATTTTTCTTATTTTTAATGTAGGTGTTCACAAGTATAAATTTTCCTCTAGGCACTTGCAGGCTCATGATATGTTACACTTTGATTTTTATCTCAAAGTACTCTCTAATTTCCCTGTTACTTTTCTTTTAACCTATTGTTTATTTAGGAGAGTATTGTTTAATTTCCACACATTTGTGAATTTTCTGAATTTTATTCTGTTATTGTGATAACATATTTTCTATGATCTTAGTCTTTTTAAATGTGTTAAGACTTTTGTAGCCAAAAATTAAAATAAAGTTTACAATTTAAAAAAATTAGATCTACTTAAAAAAAGAAACAAAAAACAGATTACTGTCAGCTCCGAAAACACATAGAAATGAAAACTGTTAACTTACGACTTTCTTTTTTTTTTTTTTTTTTTGTCTTTTGTCTTTTTCCGTGTCCGGCAACGGATCGCA
>NW_007864116.1:0-610 GCF_000696425.1 Galeopterus variegatus
CAATGAATTAATATTAGAAATCAATAACAAATGAAATTCTGGAAACTATACAAACACATGGAAATTGAACAGCCTCTACTTAATGACATATGGGTCCAAGAAGAAATTAAACAGGAAATCAAAAATTTATTAAAACTAATTAAAATAATGATACATCATACCAAAACCTGTGAGATACTGCAAAAGCAGTACTAAGGGGTAAATTCATCACATTAAATATTTATTTCAGAAGAATGGAAAGATGGCAAGTGAACAACCTAACACTGCCTTAAAGAACTAGAAAAACAAGAACAATCCAAACCCAAAGATAGTAGACATAAAGAAATAATTAAGATCAGAGAAGAACTTAATGATATAGAAACCCCAAAAATGATACAAAAGATCAATGAACCAAAAAGTTGGTTTTTTGAAACGATAAAAAAAATTGGCAAACCATTAGCACAGCTAACTAAAAAAAGAAGAGAGAAGACCCAAATAAGAAAAATTAGAAAGGAAAAAGATGATATTACAACTGATACATCTGAAATACAAGAAATCATTAGAGACTAGTATAAACAACTACATGCCAACAAATTTGAAAATCTGGAGGAAATGGATAAATTTCTGGACA
>NW_007864117.1:0-610 GCF_000696425.1 Galeopterus variegatus
AAAGGTGATCAAGTTTCTTTTGAAGAAATAGATGTGGCTCTCAGTTTCTCTAAAACATTGCAGATTTCTGGATAATGTATTACAGTTTTATACCATTGCCATATGTACTTTAAAATTATTTTCAATAACATTCTACTATTTTCATAACACATTCAAAATTTATACATTATTAAAAAGACCCCAAATTTAATAAAATTGTGGCATAAATTTTCATACATTTGAAAATATGCATTATTGGAAAGTGTTCCAAATTACAGAATTAGTTTTTTCAGTGCCAAGAATCTATACATTCTTTGCTAGAAGTACAAAGAAGACATTAATAAAATCATTTTCAAATATTTCATTTTATGTAACTTTTTCTTCCTTCTTACTTTTCTTCTTCCCTTCATTCCATATTCACTTATATCAGAATATTTCGTGTCATATGAAACACTCCTCGGTTTAAGGAATGTGCTACAGACGATTTTTGAGTCTGAAGGAAAATAAGTAAATAAGTAAATTTGTAGAAACACAGCTTAGCATCTCTAGTAATTTAAAACTAATAGGGAAATGCCTGCTTACCTCTTTTGCCCATTTTTTGATTGGGTTGCTTGTTTTTTTCTTGTAAAGT
>NW_007864118.1:0-610 GCF_000696425.1 Galeopterus variegatus
CACTACATCATATCTGTTCACTTGTCTTAACAAGTTCAAGGAATTGTTGTGATTGTTGTGTGTCTTCTTCCCCCACCCACCCTTTATTTATTTGTATATTTATTTATTTATTAATTTATTTTCTCTGATATCTTGTGTTAGCTGTGCCTGTAGGGATAATCTTGAACTACTACTTTCTATCTGTAATGGAAAAATGTCTTATCATTTCTATAAATAAACAAATGGGCTTGGTTAATGTTTGAGAATAGTTTGAGAATTTATATCAAATATTAAGATACAGCTAAATCTATTTCATCAGAATACTCATCAGGTAAATAAGCATAAATATTTAGTGCAATGTACATTTTTTTTTCCCAATAATGGAGTAATTTGATTTTTTAATAGATGAATTATTTATTTCCTGTGCTTCTGTCATGAGTAGATTACTTCATATTCATTTTTTTTTAAATGCCTACAGGAAAATGTGATCACAACTCAACTTTAAAATGATGTTTCTATCAGTTGTTGTTAATGACTGACCATCAGGTGGCCTTGAAGTGATAGTATGCACTTGTCCCTGCATCTGAGTTCTGTGTCACAGTGACCGAGAGGACCAGATGTCTTCACTTTC
>NW_007864119.1:0-610 GCF_000696425.1 Galeopterus variegatus
AACAGTTAATTGTATGCATTTTGATTCCTAAGAGACTATTGGGTAAAGGTTTTATTTCCCCACTGTTTATAAAATGAGATTTTACTCTCAAACAAAGTGTAAAGGCTGATCAATAATAAGGGGAAAGAGCCGTACTTCTACAATCACAAATAAGGACACTGGGCATTAGAGAACATGAACGCAGTGTGATTTGTTCATGGGGATTGTAGAAAGCAACAGAAGTTTTTGAAAATAGCATGCCATCCTTTTACTTTTCCTTTATTTTCTATTTAATTAGAGCCAGATGACCTTTGTGCAACTCTTGTTTAAGTATCTTGTGTAACCACAGCTTCTCATCTGTTGTTGACATCTTTTATGATCACATTTTTTCCACCTTAAAAATCTCAAACTCCTGCACAATAGCACCGTTCAATAGCTTGTTGCAATTGATATCCTTTATTTTCTGATATCTCACTTATTTCTAAAGCAACTGTAGTCTGACTCCTCTCACAACTACAGGAAATGTTCTTGCTGGGATCACGAACTATTCATAAACCAAAGTAAAATTTTTGTTTATTTAACTTTTCTCAAGCAAATACCACGACAGACTTTTCCCTCCTATATTCTCTGT
>NW_007864120.1:0-610 GCF_000696425.1 Galeopterus variegatus
CTCTGGGATGTATTGTAACAAAACAAACAGTGAACTCAACCAAGAGAGTAGATGTATAACACGAGAAAGATGTTGACAGAGGAAACCAACAAATAAAACAGAGTAAGCTCAAGTTTTTGTTCATGATTAGAGTAAAACTTTTGATACAATGGTTGAGAATGGATTGTTACAAATGAAAAAGATACAGTGTAAAATATCGATACTAAAATTCCACATAATTTTAACAAGTTATGGTTGGTTTGGGGGAGAACTAGAGTAAAACTGCAGAAATTTCTCACCTGGTTTGTTGGAGCTGCCTAGCTATTGATTAATTCCCAACATTGACTGAAATAGATTTATTTATTGACAGTTTAAGGTCAAACATTAGAATAAGAGAAACAGGATTTATACTTCAAAAATTGTTAGAAGAACAACCAAAAAGAAGCCCCAGGGAGAAAAATCAATTCAGAAAAAAGAAGAAAATGAAAGAAAAAGATCTTTTTTTCTTTAAGTCTTCAAAGAGGATTAATATTTAGTCACAAAAATAAAGGAAGTTATTATAGTTTCAACAGCAATACCTGAGTCTATCATTTCCATTTGTCTTTATGTGATTTTGATATTTTCGTATTGT
>NW_007864121.1:0-610 GCF_000696425.1 Galeopterus variegatus
TCTGGTGTTCATTGTCACTGGACCCAGAAACCAAATGAAAAATATGTGATTACAAACACCTTGGAGGGAGGCAGAGCACAAATGAAAAGAAAAAGAAGGCCCCAACCATCCCCGTGTAGGAGGCAATTTGGCTAAAAAAAATAAGAAGAAATGAGATAATAAAAGTAACAAATGAACCTGCAATTGCTTTGCTCCGGGAGCTCCCGTATGATTTCAGATTGGTTCTCCAAGTCAACTTGGGTAGATTAATGTATCCGCATCATGCAAACCTAGCTCCGGGGAGACTTGGACCCAGTTGGCACAAGACTTAACCCTTGGCATGTAGGCTGAGAGTGGTGTGTCTGGGTGGAACCAAAATAATAAGCAGTGTCTCTGACTGTCAATGTGTGTGCATAAGATGCCCTTGTGACAGATGCAGAGCTTTGAGTTACTTTGCGGGGGATTTGTGTTTTACTCTAGGAAGAGCACACAGAAAAACAGAAAGAGGAAAAAATCTCTAGGGAAGATAAAAGAGATATCAAAGCTGAGCAGAGACAAGATGGGGAGGGGGGCAGTTCTCTTGGGGTCAGATACATCACTGTGCTCCCCAGCAGAGCCTGACTGCAAATCA
>NW_007864122.1:0-610 GCF_000696425.1 Galeopterus variegatus
GTTGGAGCAGTCCCTTCTTTCTCTCATCATGGCTTCTCCCACCTTCATGAAATCCATGGATATCTCCTCCTCTTCCCCTGAGCTCTAGTGGCCCCAGTTCGGCTTTCTTAGATTTTTAATAGTGCAAATTGGTTGATTGTGGGAGAGAGTGATGCTGGGGACAGTGTATTCTGCTGTCTTGATTCTCTACCTAATAACTTTTTCATGTTCATCCTTATCCACCTGGAATCATCTCATTTACCACCAACATTTTTTTTTCCTGACCAGTAAGGGGATCGCAACCCTTGGCACGGTGTAGTCCACACCATGCTCAGCCAGTGAGCACACCGGCCATCCCTATATAAGATCTGAACCCACGGCCTCAGCGCTACCAGCGCCACACTCTCCCAAGTGAGCCACAGGGCCGGCCCACTACCAACATTATAAGTATCAGACTTTCAGAAATTATACTGTACTAGAAGAAAAATGGACTGGATATCAAAAAACCTGAGTTGTACCTCTGCTTTACCATTTGTTAGGGGTATCGCCTTTGGAAAGTTATTTAAACAATCTGGACTTTAGTCTTCTCATCAGCAAAATGAAGGTGTCATATCACATGGATCCCTAAGAT
>NW_007864123.1:0-610 GCF_000696425.1 Galeopterus variegatus
TAACAATTAAACTCATGAAACATAACTGATGATATAACTAGAGGAGCCACACCCATTAAGAAGAAATAATATACCTGGAAACTAAACATCAGAGAAAAATTTAAGACTATGTCCCAGAATATATCTGAATGCCAAGAAATAGCAGCCATGACTTCAATTATTTAATCACCTGCTATGGGGCAGATGATATGTCAGATGCTATGCATATATATTATGCCTAATCCTCATAAAATATTCATATCCTGATTCTCCAGACTACTGACAAGTTTAACAGTTTGTTGAATATCAGAGAGCTCGTAACTGGCAGAGCTAGCACTGAAAAACAAGATATCCACCAGAAATGGTAATGTTTTCCCTCAACACTGTGCTACTTTACTGGTTTATAGTGGGCAGGTTAGGCATATTACTGTTTGGTTTCCTGTGAAGTCTTTATCCATAAGTGCAGTATTTAGATTCCTGTGGATTTTCTTCACCCTTCTGATCTATAGGTTCCTATGCCCTGGTGCTAGAATAAACGTAAGTCACATTTATGGCTTAGAAGATTAGCATAGAGGACTAGCATGGTGAATTTCTTCTTTTTATACACATTAAATAATTTTTGCACTAATTT
>NW_007864124.1:0-610 GCF_000696425.1 Galeopterus variegatus
TCTTTAGATCATTCTTTTTTAAAGAAAAATATTTACAGGAACAATTGAAAGATGACTCCTCTCCCCTCCAGAAAGAAAGACACTTTCCCTACGGGGGCGACACTGAGGGTTGCAATCCATTGCCGGACACGGAAAAAGACAAAAAAAAAAAAAAAGAAAGACACTTTCCCTTTCTGCATTTTCTGCGACAGCTCTAGAATCATGTATTATACTCTGCACCTAATTGTGACATGTCTTTGTCCTCACTTTTTCTGAAGAAATTGGAAAAATCTCGCTCTGGTATCCCTTACATTACTGTACACATTCTTCTTGAGACCTCTCAACAAAATTCATGGCTTTCATTAACCAAGTTTTGGTAGATTAATTCCAAATCTTTGTTCTAAGCTTTTCCTCTCATCAGAATTCCAGGACATAATATTTAGGAGATGATTAAGTCATTTTACTACCTCTATGTATCTCATAACATCAAGTTGCATACCTTAAATATATACAATTTATTTTGTTTTAAAGAGCCTATTAAACATGTCAGTTTGGATATTCTGAAGTCTCTAAAACTCAACTTCTTCATAACTGAAGTTTTTAAAACTATTTTCTCTGTATTAAGTGTAAA
>NW_007864125.1:0-610 GCF_000696425.1 Galeopterus variegatus
CCACATTAGGGAGGGTAATCTGCTCTGCTCAGTCTGCTGGTTCAAATGTTAATCACACCCCCAAACACCCTCACAGATATACGCAGGATAATGTGGGCACCCATGCCCCTGACAATTTGGCATATACAGTTAACTTTCACAGCTAGTATGTGGTGACCTCATGCATCCATAGGTGTCCCGGTGCAGCATGAGGAAGGCACCAGTCATAGTACCTCCTGGAGCTCTTGGTCACACCTGGAATATAGCAGAGGCTGTCCTCTTGGGTGGGCCCATCAGCCACCAGACATGGGTGCTATGGAGCTAGCAAGGGGTCTTGGCTAAGACACACACCAGCCTGTGGGTCTCTCTTGGTGGCAGAAACATCAAAGCTTTGTCCATCAGCTTGTCTGAAGTGACACTCATTATCTTCTGCTTCCCCACCCCTGGGTTTAACAACAATCTTTATTCCATAGTCTGCACGAGAAACCTGGACACTATCACTGAAACCCCCTTACCTTCCTTCCTGACATTCCTTTTGCATCCAAGTCTGGCCAATTCATTTTTTCTTAGCATTTCCTTCTCAGATCTATTAGTTTTCTCTCTGTCTGCTGCCATCACCCAAGTCCCAGCT
>NW_007864126.1:0-610 GCF_000696425.1 Galeopterus variegatus
TATAAGACCTGAAACTTTAAAATTACTAAGGGAAAATATAGGTGAAACACTTTAGCAACTATGTGTGGGCACAGACTTTATGACTATGAGCCCAAAATACAAGAAGCAATAGAAAAAATAAACAAATGGGACTATATCAAATTAAAAATCTTCTGCACAACAAAGGAAACAATCAGCAGAGTAAAACAACAACCTACAGAGTGGGAGAAAATTTTTGCTAACTATTCATCCAACAAGGGATTAATATTCTGAATACACAAGGAACTCAATCAATTATACAGTAAAAAACCAAATAACCCTTTTAAAAAATGGGCAAAGGAGCTGAACAGACAATTCTCAAAGGAAGACATACAAATGACCAACAGGTACATGAAAAAGTTTTCAACATCACTAGTCATCAGAGAAATGCAAAGTAAAACTACATTGAGATACAACCTCAACCCAGTTAAACTGGCTATAATCAAAAAGGTTGTAAATAACAAATGCTAGTGAGGGTGTGGAGAGGAGGAAACACTCCTATACTTTTGGTGGGACTGTAAATTAGTACAGCCACTATGGAAAACAGTTATGGAAGTTTCTCAAACACCTACAGATTGTTCTTCCATACTAT
>NW_007864127.1:0-610 GCF_000696425.1 Galeopterus variegatus
AAAGGCCAGTGGGAATGGGAAGAAAGCACCATATTCAAGAAATATTTCAAGGAAGAATTTATAAAATTAGAGTCAATTAACTGAATATGGTGTAAAGACAAGAATTGGTGTCACTTCCTGATATGGTCTATATAAGGAGAATTACTTCATTTTATTAGCTGTGTGACTGAAGTTATAAACTTACCCCTGAGCCTCAATAGTTGCATTGATTGCTCTTCTGTTGGTTTCTCTGTAAGCCATGAGATTTAGGGAGAACTGCTGACATTAATTTCTATGTGTAAAAAACAATTTTGGGGTGATGAGAGAGTTATGAAATACCTTCTTGTAACCAGTGTGAGCCCATGTGACGCTGGAACCAGGTAGGCATATCCTTTCCCAATTCCACAATCAGTAATATCTCCTTGGTAGCTGGAAATCAGCCACAGTAGGAGTATTTACACCACTAGAATTGGAAAACCATGTAAATGAGAGCTTTATTTTATTTTTGAGAGTGGGCTGTTAAACATTCAACAGTGCAACTCTGGCAAGAATTCAGAATGGGAGAATGTAAAAGCTGTTAAAGCAGCTCTTACAGATTATACATGATGGGACCTCAGATCAAATAGGACAC
>NW_007864128.1:0-610 GCF_000696425.1 Galeopterus variegatus
CCACGGACTTATCTCAGGCACTCAGCCTAACTCTCTCCTGCTTGACTAAATGAGGTTTACAGGTGTCAGCCAATAAGGTCCAGACCATGCCCCCATTTAAAATTCTGGGCACACTTTTAATGTTAGAAAAGGCTAGCCCATTAAAGCCTCAGCTAACCATCTCAAATTCGTATACTCTCCCTCAATTACAAAAGCTTCTAGGCGAAATAAATTGGCTACGCTCATGGATTCCCCTTTCCACTGGCTAGCTTGCTCCCCTATTTGCCCTATTGCATGTTTCTGACCCCAGCACCCCCTTCATGCTCCCGCCCGAGTGCCGACAGCTTTTAAAGTCAGTCCAAGATCTCCCAAACAGCGCCCAGTTGAAACGATATGACCCTGAGTCCCCTATAGAGTTATGGCTCATGGCCACTAACACCACATACGTGGCTGCCCTAACCCAAAGTGGGGAGCCACTCCAATGGGTACACTTATCCCTAGGAGGGGCCCCCCAGGTGTACACCACTTTGCAACCACCGTGCCCGGAAGTCCAAGTGCGATGGAAAGGCTCCTTAACAGGCCAGTGGAGGGGCCCTGACCCATTGCTAACTATGGGTCGAGGGTTTGGTTG
>NW_007864129.1:0-610 GCF_000696425.1 Galeopterus variegatus
GCCACAGAAACAGGAAGGTTCCCATGTATTTAGATATCACACATGCACATGTACACACATGTTTACAAATAATGGAAATGAGGCAGAGGAAATCATATTGACAAAGGAGGCTGACTTGAAGTTTGTCATTGCCAGTTTATTATTATTATTATTATTATTTTGGAAATACATTGGCTTTCTGGATGTCCTTTTTTTATTGGCAATGTTCCTTTTATTAATTTTTATTAATTTTTTATTGTATTTGGATGTACTTTCAGTTAAAAAAAAATCCCAGTATCCATTTCCTCTGGGCTATGAGAGGTGGGTAGAGAGAGGGAATAGGTAACAAAGTGGTCTTAGCATTTTCGAGTGAACAGGCTGCTGTTCAAAAGGGACTTGAATGCTGCCGTTCTGTACACAGTGTGTACATGGCTATGCATGGGACTCATTTCTCAGATCATATTATGTAGTATGTTCAGGGGTGATCAGAACCCTGTGTCAACCCTCTGTGACTCAGTCTGATTGAAACTGGAAAGTCTACTTGTGAATTCTCACTAAGAAACGTGAGCAGCCACCACTGACCCTGGCTCATTCTCTCCTTGCCAAACCTACAGGGAATATCGGTTAACAT
>NW_007864130.1:0-610 GCF_000696425.1 Galeopterus variegatus
GGAGAGTTTGTCTTGCTCTCTCTCTGCTCTCTCTGCTTCCACCATCTTGCAATGTGAGACCTCTAAGTCACTGTTGCCGCCACCAGATGGACTTTGGACTTCCCAGCCTCAGAAACTGTAAGCAGCAAATTTAATTTTTCTTTATAAATCATCCAGTTTAGTGTACTTTGTTATAAGCAGCAGAAATGGGCTAATACAGAAAATTGGTACCAAGAGTGGGGTGTTGCTTTACAGATACCTGAAAATGCAGATGCAGCTTTGCAACTGGGTAATGGGCAAAGGTTGGAGGAGTTTGGAGGACTCAGAAGAAGACAAAAAGATGAGAGAATGTTTGGAACATTTTAGAGATTGGCTAAATGGTTGGGACCAGAATGCTGATGGAAATGTGAACAGTGAAGGCCATGCGGATAATGAGGTGTCAGATAGAAGTGAGGAACTTATCAGGAATTGAACAAAAGATTACCCTTGCTACACCACAGCAAGGAATTTGGCTGCATTGTGTCCATGCCCTTGGACTTCGTGGAAGGTGGGACTTAAGAGTTGTGAACCAGAATATTTGGAAGAAGAAATTTCCAAGCAACAAAGCATTAAGGAAGCTGCATGGCTACTT
>NW_007864131.1:0-610 GCF_000696425.1 Galeopterus variegatus
GGCTTGTAAGGTTTCTGCTGAGAAATCTACTTTTAGTCTGATGAGAACTCTCTTGTAAGTAATGACAATTTTCTATTGCTGTTTTTAGTATTCGCTCTTTGTCTTTGACTTTTGACAGTTTGACTACAATGCATCTTGGAGAGGACATTTAATGGACTGATTGGGGATCTTTGGGCCTCCTGGATCTGAAGGTCCATGATACTCCCAATACCTAGGAAGTTTTCCACTATTATCTCATCAAATTGGTTTCCAATGCCTTTTCCTTTCTCCTTCCCTTCTGGAACACCCATAATTAGTATGTTTAAGGTTGTCTGACAGCTCTCATAGTTTTCTTCATATTTAAAAATTTTTTTCTTTGTCTGCCTGGCTTATTTCAAAAAGTTGTGTCATTTCCCTTTGTCATGGAAATCACACTTGAAGAATATTTTAGTAAAGATAAAAATATTCAGAAAATAGCACAAGTTTTATGAATAAATTTTGTAAATTTTTTATCCAGGTATTGGCTCAGAGCAACTGTTAAGCTGGTTTTGTTTGGCTGCTGTCAAGTATATTCTGGAGCTTTTTCTTACAAATCACCACTACTCCTCTCTATGTATTCACTACTTCCTCT
>NW_007864132.1:0-610 GCF_000696425.1 Galeopterus variegatus
GAGCTGTTTATTTTACATCCTGCACAATAGTCAATGGAACTGCTTCCATGTCTACACGGTAACATAAAAAGAGCAAAAAAGGTAATATCAACGGTGTCTTTAAAGATAAGTCTTTCTGAAATTCGAATTCTATAGGACTAGTGCATTCCCAGGGCAAAGTAAAATTGCTCTTTAGCAGAAACAGGGATTAAAGCCGAGCTCTGTCACGGGCGGTTTAGTTCTGCCCAGTGGATGGGATGCACTGTCCCCGAGGCAGCATAACTCCATCCGCTCTCTCTTCAGTGTGAACACGAGCTAGCCAGGAGTCTGTTCCCTGAAGCACACGTTAGGAGGCTGTACCCCACATCCTAATTTATAAAGCTGCTGGTGGGGCACTTTTCAAAACCGGAGTTGACCAGAAAGGAGTCTCAGAGCCAGAGAGGTCTTGAGAAAGGGTCAAGTTTGCCTTTAGCTTCTGCACTTCCACTCTCAGAAGTACCCCATCGACCCCTACCCAGCCCCTCACTTCACCCTTCCCCACTCCCAACCTCTCAGACCATAGAGCCTTCTAGCACTTCCCCCTCCAAAGCTAACTTGCTTGAATCTCTACAGGTTTACTTTCTGCTTGAGT
>NW_007864133.1:0-610 GCF_000696425.1 Galeopterus variegatus
GCTCTCATGCACCCTGAAGTTTGGGAACCTGTGCTAAGCCCTCTGGCCTGTCTGCTTAGACACAGTTTGGGTCCAACCTTCACACAGCCCTCAGCTGTTCTCTCATCTGGCTGTTTCTCTGCCCCTCCAGCTACCATCAGTCCTTCCTGAGCTTTCTTATGTCCAGACCACCTGTCCCTGCTTGTTCCCCTCCCGAGCCCCTCATCTGGGGCTCCTGGCATACTGAGCTTAAGAAAGGGAAGCAGCACACTGTCTCCAGAAGTGTTTGTGCAGGACAGGACACTGCCGCAGTGAGGACCCGCTGCTGCCCCCTCTTTCCCATCCCCCATCCATATGTGTCCCTTCCTCTGTCCCCCCTTGTGTGTTAAGTGACAACATTACTCATGGAAGCAATAGCATCTGCTGTTTCTGGAAGCCAGAAGCACCGTGTGGTCTCAAGAAGGGTCGGTAAAATGATAAGGGATTTTGAATTTGGAAACTCACTTAAGGCTTATTATAAGCTGAGTCCCTGGATTATTTAAAGAGTGTAACCATTTGCCAAATGTCTCTGTAGACTTCTGGTGGGTACAGATCAGAGCTTTGATTAATTCATACAATTTTATAATCTGTT
>NW_007864134.1:0-610 GCF_000696425.1 Galeopterus variegatus
AAAAAAAATACAGAAATAGAAAAATGAGACAATAAAAAATAAGGAAACTTATCCATCCTCGGGCTTTGAGTGAAAATTTATATTCTAACCTGATTTCTTTTAAGATGTGTTAAAATAAAGTCAGAATTTTTTTACTCCTCTTCTGCTTTTACATGAATTTCTGGGGCCCTTTGAAGTCCCTGTGGGGAACGACACCCCTCTTAGTTGTTTATACAAGATCTTGTGGGTGTTTATGCACCAGCACCATTTTCTCATGTGTTCTTGAGAAGCAGAAACTGAACTCACTGATTTTCAGTGTATGTGTGGAATGATCCCTGTCCTAGGCCACAAAAAGTTCCAGTGGAAATACAGAGACATTTTAAAGCCGTGATTTCAAAAGGGAAGCATAGGCCCAAAATGCCATTTTTCAATATAAGGTATGAACTAATTTGGTATCTCTCAACAGGAAAATAAGAGTCAGAGAATGCTGAGATGAGGTTTCCTTGTTGTTTCTCCAGTTCAGCATGTGGCTCTGAGAGAAAGCACTGGATTTATAATAGTAGTTCTGTTAGGCAATATCACAATGAATTATAGCCTAAAGTACAGGTTCTAAGAGGTCTGAGGGAATATG
>NW_007864135.1:0-610 GCF_000696425.1 Galeopterus variegatus
TAGGTCAAAAGAAAGATATAACAGGTCCCAAACAAGTCTGAAACTCAGCAGGGCAGGCATTAAATCTTAAGGCTGGCAAATCATTGACCTTGACTCCATGTTCAATGTTCTCTGCCCACTGGTGTGAGGTTTGGGTCCCCAAGTCCTCTGGCAGCTCTGCTCATATAGCTTTCCTGGTCTCAAGTGATGCTTTAGCTCTTGCAGGCTGGTGTCACATGCTGGTAGCTCCACAGGTCTGGGGTCTCCATGGCGGTCCCACTCTCACTGCTCCACTAGACATGGCACTGATGAAGTTTCTCTGCTGCAACTCTGACCCCACTCTCTTCTCGGTATTGCTCTAGCAGAGGTTGTCTGCGGTGACTCTGCCCCTGTGACAGATCTGTTCCTGGGCCCCCAGACTTTTCATAAATCATATGAAATCAGGGTGGAGTCTCCCAATCCTCCACAGCTCTAGCATTCTGCAATCCTGCAGACCCAACACCACATGTATGCTGCCAAGATTTCCAGCTCGTATTTTCGAAAGCTGCACATGCAGCCACACCTGGGGCCAATTTACCCACAGTTGGAGTAGCCAAAGCAGCTGGGGTGCTGGTGCTGGAAGCAGTGACCA
>NW_007864136.1:0-610 GCF_000696425.1 Galeopterus variegatus
TACACAATGCCTTTCCTAGCTCTGCTTAATTTCTACCAGGGCTCCTTACTTTCCATTTCATTCTGCCTGCGTGATCCTAGTCCTATGGACATGTCTTGGATACAATTTGTGGAGAAAAGGAAATATGTGGGTTGGATGAGAGTATTGTTAGAAGAGTTTATAGCTGGATGAATAACTTTTCCTAAAGAAGGTTTATTTCATAACGACTTTGAAGAAGAGAATCTAGGAGTCTGTCACAGTGGTCTCTACTCAATCAATAGTGACACTCAAAAGTTTTACTAATAACCTAGAAGAAAATCTAAATAGCATACTTGCCAACTTTGTGGTTAACATAAAGTGGGTGGAATGCACAAGAGGGGAGGTGACAGAATCACAGTCAATAATGTCTGAGTCACTGGGAAAATAGACTGAATCTCACAAGATGAACTCTAATGAGCAAGGAAAGGGTCTTCTGTTTGGGTATCAAAATGAAAAGAATACAATGACCATAACAAAACCCTCCAAATAAGTACATATAGGAAAAGAGTGTTGTTTATTAAGTGTATTGGATGTCTTCTTTATGACAATAGGCAATATGTATATAGCATTGAACAAAAAAATATGGAGCAGA
>NW_007864137.1:0-610 GCF_000696425.1 Galeopterus variegatus
GATAGAGCCAAGGAACATGCTGCTTGATTTTCAGATAGGTGACTTTTCAATTCAAAATGTGTGTTTCCAGTGTTAGATTTCATGGATTAGTAAAATTTGATTGAGAGGAGAAGGGGTGGGGAAGAAATAAAAATGGCGAACTGGTATAAGATTGTCAACTTTTATTTTGCCAAAAATTTATTTAAAAAAGCAACCAGACAAAAAGCAGAATAATTATCATTTTATAAAATACAGGATGATTAAACACCAAGAAAAGAAAAAAAATTTTCAGAATAAAGAACTAGTTTTGTTTTTGAATATGTTTTTATTTAAAAATTCTACATTTGTATTTTTCTCTTTTTACCACAGGCCAGTGAAAAATTAGTCACCACACTTTACCATTTCACAAATTGGCATGTGGGAGCTATTATAGCAGAGAAATGAGATTTTTTTTTCTTCCCCTTTAATAATTTAAGATGTATATATGCTTATCTCTAAAGAAATTAACTAAATTTATTATGGAAATATGGAGCAAACTGAAACTTTTAAACATGAAAGTGAACAGAGACAATTTAAAGGAAGCAGATGGAGTTGACAATACCAGATGCCCGAAAGAAATAAGAATAAACTA
>NW_007864138.1:0-610 GCF_000696425.1 Galeopterus variegatus
TACTGAGCAAAAAGCTCTCCCATGGACTCAATGTGCATCTAATCAATAGACCAAATTCATCTCCTTTTTACTCTGGTTGTCTGGCAAATCTATGCATAGTGAGTTCACTACCACTGACCATATATATATATATATATATATATTTTTTTTTCTCTTATCACAATTTTCACAGTAATCCCTTTCCCACCTTAAATGGAAAGAACAACCATATACCATAGCCTCGATCGGTCATTTCTTGCCTCAGACAGAGTTCCCTGGTAACTAAAGCCTCTACGTGCTGCTTCTGGCTTTCCAGAAATTGCAGGCACATCTGTCATTACCCAGCTTTAGTAGTGCTTTATACCTTTAGGTAACATTGTTCTTGAATTTTACCTTAAAAGTGTCATACCAACAAGAGGAATGGTAGATGGTGAATGCTAGAACAATGGATTACCTCTTATTCTGGGCTCATGTGTTCAATGTCTTTAGAAAAAAAAAAATCATTCCTCTTTCCTTGTCCTCACAGGCTTGTAAAAGAAAAACAGTTGGTATAGACAGTCTACAGGAATTATGATGTTATTAATATTTTCTGATTCTGTATTGCTTCTTTTTGAGAGAGTAGTATGCTAGT
>NW_007864139.1:0-610 GCF_000696425.1 Galeopterus variegatus
CTCTTTCTTAATTATGTGTGTTCTCTAAACCAAAAGCTCTCTAGGCAAATACTCTAGATGCTTCCGGTCCTTTTCCTTTTCTTTTAATTGGAATATTATACAATGTACCAGAAGAAATATATTTTGAGACTTCCTTTCTTGAATGATGTTCCTTTCCAGAGTCTCTAGCCAAAGAATACTGTTGAGTTTTATTAAAAACTTTACAAAATATAGGTCCTAATATTTTGTATTCTTGTCCGATTTTGTTCAGACTTGCTTTTATAGAGATGACAGACTTTAACACAACATGGCACTTCCTCCAAGGTCTCTCAATATTTCAATCTGCCAAATAATTTTATACAAGAATTAGTACTTTCTTTCTACAAATGAGTTCTGGACAACATAACTTATATTTATGCCAAGTAGAAACTTAATATTTTCTGATCACTACATTCTCAATTAACTGCTGTTGTTTACTTTGTGCTAGTAATCAAGAATATACTCAGAGCATTTATATTCTATTTAAGATTTCTATAAGTGATTATCTAGTTTAAAAATCTGATAAATTAAAAAAAAATGCTTGGTTTTTATTTTGCTTTTAGCATCAGTTGATGTTCTTGATTTCTATTCT
>NW_007864140.1:0-610 GCF_000696425.1 Galeopterus variegatus
TGCCATATGACCCAGCTATCCCACTGCTGGGAATATATCCAAAGGAATGGAAATCATTAAGCCGAAGATATACCTGTACCCCAATGTTCATCGCAGCACTCTTCACAATAGCCAAGAGCTGGAATCAACCCAAATGTCCATCATCGGATGATTGGATATGGAAAATGTGGTATATATACACAATGGACTATTACTCAGCTATAAAAACGAATGTAATACTGCCATTTGCAACAACATGGATGGACCTTGAGAGAAAAATATTGAGTGAAACAAGTCAGGCAGAGAAAAAGAAATACCACATGTTCTCACTCATTGGTGGGAGCTAAAAAATAAACAAATTAATTCACCCACATACACACACTAAAAAAACAGGGGGGGGAGAAGATACAACAACTATACTTTTTTGAAGTTGTTACAACAAGCAAACGGAAAGGACATTCTTGTGGGGGAGGGGAGAGAGGGAGGAGGGAGGCAGGTGTCGTTGATGGGCCATAATAATCATATACATTGTATATGGACAAAATAAAAATTTAACGAAAAAATAAAATAAAAAAAATAAAAATAAAAAATAAATGTGTAATGCTCGATTATATATCACATTTCATTACAT
>NW_007864141.1:0-610 GCF_000696425.1 Galeopterus variegatus
TGTCCTCCACTGTCTCCTCTGTCTGGGGACCCCCACTGGGTGACTTTTGTTTTCACAGTCATAAAGTCTACCCGCGATATCCACAGCCACCCACACTGATGATAGATCTAAATTGAACCCCACTGTTGCTCTTCCTATGTGGGGTTCAGTGATTTTGAGTCAGTTCAAGGGCTGGGGAGCAGGAAGAATGTGTTTAACCCTCAGGCTTCATTAAGGACACTGTCCAAATCTGGCGTCCCCAATCCATCAATGGTACCTTCACTGAAGGGTCAGAGAAGAGGAAAGGCTAGTGTGCATAATTTAGACCTGCTGGACATTTGTAATTATCTGTGAATTGGGAGTGGAGCGTAAATTGGGGTGGAGGTGGTAATAGCACCCACAAAATGATGACTGAAATTCCAAAGACTGAGTAGATGGGTAAAAGAAATGCAGTAAAATTCTCTTCCTCTGCCGGCCCTCCTGCCAAACAAAACGAAACAAACATGGGTAATTAACCAATATCACCAATTATGTATAATAAGATTCTGGGAGGCAGCCAACTCCAGGAAGTGTGTGAGAATGGGCAGGAAGGAGGCAGCTCTGGCTACACAGCGGTTCTGAAGTGTGGTCC
>NW_007864142.1:0-610 GCF_000696425.1 Galeopterus variegatus
CTGTCCCACAATGGGTAAAGCTGCTGAGAAAGTATGAACCCCCATCACTAGAAATAGTCAGGTAGAGGTGAAATGGCCATTGATCTAGGAGTATAGTGAAAAGATATTTTTTAAGATTCTGAGGCTGTACTATCTATCCCACCAGCCACAGGAGGCAATTTAAATTAATTGATTTTAATTTAATTTGATTTGATTTAATTAATTAAAATCAAATAAAATTAAAAGTTTAGTTCTTCAGCTTCACTAGTCCCATTTCAAGTGGTCAATGGTCACATGTGTTTAGTGACTACCCTAGAAGACAGTGCAGACACCACATAATAAAGTTCTATCAGACAGCCCTGCTTAAGCTCTTCCAGCTCCTAGTATGAAATGATTATGTTGTGTGATGTAGAGCTGTGTGCTTCAGAGGCAGAAGGTGTGCTGGATGTGGGCTGTTTTGCAAGACCTTACAGTCTCATAGAGAAGATGTAATAACATGGGGGCTGGAGTACAGGTCGGCATCTCAGAGAACGGCTGTGCTTCTTAATTCCTCCATGGGTACCTTCTCCATTCTCCTGTGGAGGTCCTCTGGATGGGGCAATGTTGCCGTGACAGGGCTTGCTACTGAGAA
>NW_007864143.1:0-610 GCF_000696425.1 Galeopterus variegatus
TGGAAGAGAGAAGTGTGGAGACCCCTTGTCTTCTCATCTTACCTCTCCCAGCATGGAATCTCTGTCTTGCAAGTAAGCTGGGATGTGGGAAACCATTCTTCCGGGAATCTCAATTTGCTATGTCTGGAGTAGAGCTTCCACCTTATACGTGGGAGCTGCATGAGTCCTGGTCCTCTTAGTATGCCTCTTAGTTCTGGAATAGAACTTCTACAAACTGGGGATTGAGGGAGTGAGAAACACCCTCACCCTTCCTCTTCTGGGGTGAAGCCATAGCCTCAGAATGTAATCTGGAGAGAGACAGAGCCCTTCTTCCTGGCTTCACATGCCCTGGGTAGAACTTTCATAACAGGGAGCTGGTGGGAAGATTAATGGAGCAGATCACAGCTCAGTTGCCACAGACTCTAGCTGTTATTATGCAGATTTTATAGATTTTCTTGAATGAATGTTTCTCCTTTGCTGTATGCCCTTAGGACATTTTCCAGAGACTATAAATGATGGATAATTTATTTTATTTTATTTCATTTATTTCTTATTTTTACATGTTCAGATTTGATTTTTTTTTTTTTTTTTAAAGATGACCGGTAAGGGGATCTTAACCCTTGACTTGGTG
>NW_007864144.1:0-610 GCF_000696425.1 Galeopterus variegatus
CTCATTTCCCTCCTATCCCCAGATGTGACACTATCAGAAATTTTATAGTTATTCTTTTTGTTTTTACCATCTATTACGTATCATTAAGAAGTGTTCTGTTTAACTTTGCCTCTTTTAACCTTTCCATGGCAGGATATTAATAGAATTACCCTGGAAATGGTCATCATTGGTGTCTCTGCCTCAGTCTGTATCACACATGCTGGTGTGTGAGACTGTAGGTCATCCGACTTACCATCCATTCCAGTGTTTATAACATTTGGGCTGTTTCAAGTTTATTTTTTGCTCTTGTGAAAGTGATGCTCCTATAATTCATGTTTGTTTCCAAATACCCACATTTAACAAATTCTCAACCCATTGGAGAGAAATTACTGGGTTGTAGGTTATGTATAATTTCAAACTTACAGGAAATGCCAATGAATATGTGAATAGACCCACCATCTCTGCATGTGATCATTTATTCCACAAGATTGACAACACTGGAATTGCCTCATTCATTAATTTTTGCTTATCAGTGTACATGCCATAGGATTTCCTTGTGATTTTTTTGTGGAGGGTTAGAAATCTTGATTCTCATTTGATTTTTAGACAGGGCTCTTTAGCTAAAAACCTT
>NW_007864145.1:0-610 GCF_000696425.1 Galeopterus variegatus
ATCCTTCTTCTGCCTACAAGTCAGGTGCAAAGGATGGTATAATTGCAAAGTGGAAGGGCTCAGTTGAGCTCTTGAATTGCTGTGTGGAAAATCACCTTCCATAAAACTTCTTTGAACTGGTGAATGAGTACAAAATAAACATCATTACACTGAATTACATCATTGGAACTTAAAGGTTGTTTGTTTCATATTTATTAATGGAGGGTAATTTCTGCCTAAGAAATCTGGAGGATGTAAGAATCATACTGATGATACTGTACAAAAGAACAACTATGAAGTAAATCCGTAGCCAACAGAGTTTCAAGTGTATGTGTGTGTTTGTTTACATGTACCAGATGTGGACCGCACAGAAGAGCTGAGCTATTTTACAGCAATATCATTTCACTTGACAACTTTCTTATTTTTCTTTTCCTTCTTAATTTTTTGTGATCCAAACCTGGAAAGGTAGGAAATATTAGGTTCCAAGTAAGGGAGGAAATAATCAAGAGATATGATGGACTGAACACCATAACAAATGTTTTAACCGCAGGAGATTCAGGCTTGGGTGGTTGCAGGTATTTGACATTAAAACAAGTTCAGAGTTTTGAAGTGTGCAGTACCTACTGTTTCT
>NW_007864146.1:0-610 GCF_000696425.1 Galeopterus variegatus
GGATTAAGGACCAGGTAGTCCGGTTCCAGTTTGTGCCCTGAACCACTCTGGGCTCTGAGAAGGGAAGAATTTGGGCTGGAGCTGGCTTGGGGTGGGGGTAGGGTTGTGGTAAGACTTCCACTGGAAGAAATGCACTGTGGAGGGGAGGGTATTCCAGGCAGAGGAATGGCACAAGCAAAGTCCCAGAGGTGTGGAAGCCCAAGGTAGGAGTCAGGATAGGCTCAGGCCTGGGCTACCTAGAGGCTGGGACAGCAGAATTGAAGCCTGCACAGCCAGAGCTCCTTGAGCCTCCTAGGGGTGGGAAAAAGAAGAGGGGTATAGGAGGAGGGCCCAGGAGAGGGCGAGGGGTGCTTCAATCCAGGGAACTGCTGAGGCCACCCTGCCCGCCCCTCTCCAGGGACAGGCGTTTGGGAAGTGCAGTGTGTGCTCAGGAACTGGCTGGATTGGATTACAGGGAAGATTAAAGGAGCTAAATCGGGCCTGGGGCTCGGGGAGGTGTCCAAGAAGGGGACTTCAAAGAGTCAGCAGCTGGGAGGCCAGGAGAAGTTGCCTGGGACTTAAGGATGGGGGCAGGGATCCCACACCAGGCCGGAAGGCCTCCTGACCCCAG
>NW_007864147.1:0-610 GCF_000696425.1 Galeopterus variegatus
TTAGCCGATGAGGTTTGTCCTTTCCTCCCAGCCTATTTTTCTTCCTGGTACCTTGAGTGCACGGAAGGGTGTTTCCTGCAGTTATTCAGAAAGAAAGGACTTAGTGCTCAGCTTCTAATTTCAAATAGAGTCTCACAGCCCATGGCAGGGACAACAGCTTTAGGAGAAAAAGACTTTGGGGCCATCAACCAATCCAATTCTTAGCCTGCATACTTGGCATAGAACATCTAATACCCACCTAACACCCAGGCTAGATGAAGACCCCACAGCCCAGGGGAAAGAGAGGGTTGGACAGTGAGCGATAGAGTGAGTCACTGAAGTGGGTCCCCGAAAGGGAGCACTGGGCCTGGAGGAAAGAGTGCAGGCAAAGGAACCCCCAAATCAGGGGGAGGATGTTTGAGCAGGGGAAGAAGCTGGAAAGCGTCCACACCACAGCGCGCAGTGACAGCAGAGTCCAGAGCCGAGGCGCACCAGCGCCGTATCCCAGGGACATCTGTGTCCCTGTGCCAGAAAAGGGCCATCAGGCCTGCGAGAGCTTGCAGTGAGGACGGGGGTAACTTGGAGCATGTGGGGGCATCTTTGGAAACATGCCCAGCTGCATTTTCATGCC
>NW_007864148.1:0-610 GCF_000696425.1 Galeopterus variegatus
CCAATCATCCATCAGTGGGCATTTGTTGGTTCCATGTCTTGGCTATTGTAAACAGAGCTGCAATGAAACATGGGAGTGCAGGTATCCCTTCGACATGATGATTTCCATATACCCAGAAGTGAGATTGCTGGATGGTATGGAAGATCTATCTATAGTTGTTTGAGAAACCTCCACACTGTTTTCCATATGGTTGTACTAATTTACAGTCCCACCAACAGTGTAGGAGCGTTCCCTTCTCTCCACACCGACCAGCATTTGTTATTCATCATCTTTTTGATTACAGCCAGTCTAAC
This sequence comes from Galeopterus variegatus, assembly GCF_000696425.1. NCBI lineage: Eukaryota > Metazoa > Chordata > Mammalia > Dermoptera > Cynocephalidae > Galeopterus > Galeopterus variegatus. The sequence goes on from NW_007864148.1 coordinate 294, forward strand.
TGGGGTGAAGTGGTATCTCAATGTAGTTTTAATTTGAATTTCCCTGATGATTAGTGATGTTGAGCATTTTTTCATGTACCTGTTGGCCATTTCTATGGATTTCTTTGAAAAATGTCTATTCAGCACCTTTGCCCATTTTATAACTGGGTTATTTATTTTATTTATTTTTTTTATTGTTAATTGCTTGAGTTCCTTATATATTGTGCATGTTAATCCCTTGTTGAATCTTAGTTAGCAAAATTTTTCTCCCACTCTCTAGGTTGTCATTTCACTCTGTTGATTGTTTCCTTTGCTGTGCAGAAGCTTTTTAGTTTGAT
>NW_007864149.1:0-610 GCF_000696425.1 Galeopterus variegatus
GTACCATAAATGACCTGATTTCTCTAGAAACAAAAGATATTTAAAAAGGGAAGGAAGACAGGATTGTTACAGAATAAAAGAGACTTAAGAGACATAATCAATTGTAACATATAGACTTTGTTTGGATCCTGACTCAAACAAACCAACCCTAAAAGGACATTTTTAACATCACCAGAGAAATTTAAATATGAATTAGGTATGAAATATTATGAAATTACTGCTATAATGTGATAAAGGCATGGCATTCTTAAAAATATTCCTTACGCATACTGAAACATTTTCAGATAAAAATGTGACATCTGGTTATGCCTTAAAATAGTCAAGCAAAAAAAAAAAATAGTATGTATGAAAGAATACATATAACGGTTAGTAAAACAGTGATACTCAAGCTGTGTGATGAGACATGAGGGTTCATTGTGATATTCTCTCTTCTTATATGTTTGGAATTTTCCACAGTAAAAAATTTTAAAGGATAAAAACAGTAATAAATAAATAAAAGGGTTCTTAGTTCATTTAATTAACCTTCATCATTAAAACAGCCAAAGGTCGGAACAGTGAAATATTTGTGCTAGGAATTTTCTTTAGTTTTCTACACATATTTTTCATTAGT
>NW_007864150.1:0-610 GCF_000696425.1 Galeopterus variegatus
TCAATAACAATTTTCTAACTTCAACTTCTCTCTAAATTTGATACCAAAAAAATCTTTATTCAGGAGCTTTTCATCTATTTATTATATTTATCTTTCCTTCATACCATATCTCTATGATCTAAAGCAATAAAATTGAGTTGAAATATAATTAGAAAGGACAGAGATATGTCTATACACAGTGGTACGAGCAACTTGCAGCAGCAGAGGGATTAACTTTTGTTTAAAACCAATTCTCCCTGTCTTTTCTTCTTTTCTTATACTATTTACTTTCAATGGACTAAAGCTGCAACACATCCTTTCTAGACCAGCTTTAATCATTTTCACAACTATGGTTGCTATGACAACAGGATGCAGCTTATCTGTGCTGTTTTCATTTTCCCCATTTGAGTTACCATAACAACACAATCATTCTGCCTTTCTCCAATATGTAACAACTTTATTTTAGCATTGTATTCTTAAGGGCACTGGATTTCCCCATAAAGAAAACAAACAGAATTTATATAAGAATTTTATTTAAATAACAAAATAACCATTTAAAAAATCTTTTTTGGGTCAGCCCGTGGCTCACTTGGGAGAGTGCGATGCTGATAACACCAAGGCCACGGGTTCG
>NW_007864151.1:0-610 GCF_000696425.1 Galeopterus variegatus
ATGTTTTTCTGGTTTCAGATAAGAATAGATGGAAGTGGTTTAATCAATATCAATATCAGTATCAATATCAATCAATATCTATTGATTAAGGGGTTGAATGATTCCATTTAAAATGTGAGCACCCGTGTATGGGCTACAGAAGATGCTTGAATGCAGTGAGTCCTCAATAATTGCAAATTTCTGTGATGGTGATACTGCTAGATAGAATTGAGTCCAGGTGCTGGGTGGATTTGTGTGTTTGTACACATCAAATAACACTAATGTAAAAAAAAATTGTGAAGTCATTTGGGGGGGGTTGTAAATGATTTCTGTTACAACCCAATTTTGCCATTTACTTGACAAAGACAAGTGAGCTTAGAACATGTTATTTAACCTCACTAAGCCTCGGTTTCATTATTGTAAAATGTAGATAAACTGCCTCTGTGTGTGTTATGGTGTGACCTAAATGAAAGGATGTAAGATATCCAGCACAGTGGCTGACATGTAGTAGGTGCCTAATAAGTATTACTTCCTCACTGTCCCTTCTTTCTTATAAGAAAATCAATTTAGCCCTTTATTTCTACTTACTTTGGACTGTTTGCCTTAAAGAACAAACCTAAATGAAAAAAAA
>NW_007864152.1:0-610 GCF_000696425.1 Galeopterus variegatus
GATATAAGGAAAAATCAGAAAATTATTATCGTATGTTCAAAGTTTTACAGTTCTGCAAATGAATTCTGGAAGACTTTAGTTTGAATCCCATTGACAGTTTACTCTCAGTTTAATCTTGTGCAAGGTAATTTAACCTCTCTAAGCCTCAGTGTCTCCATCTGTAAATTGAGGATAAAAATATACCTGCCTCATAGAGTTTTTGTAAGAGCAAACAAGATATTTCATGGCATATAAAATACTGAATAAATATAAACTATTTAATTGTTAGAGGGACACTAAAACCCAGATAGGAAGAGTGAGTGACACACCCAAAGTTTAAGAGTCAATTTCTCCAGAGCCTAGATTATAGTTTAGATCCACAGACTGTTCTCATAATGTTTCCAATTTCACTGTGGAGACGAGAATAAACTCCAGTCTGATCTAGGTTGGAGTCATCAGAAAGAATTGAGTTTTAGTTCTGTCAATGTGGATTTGAGAAGACAAGGACACCTGGAAAAGTAGTAATCCCCATGGGTCTCCACTCCATTCCAGGGAGGGAAAAACTTTTTCAATGAAAATGAGATTGTGGCTTTAGATGGGTGATGAAGGATGTGGACAATCCAGGTGAGAA
>NW_007864153.1:0-610 GCF_000696425.1 Galeopterus variegatus
ATTAGTCCATTTCTGTGGCTTTTAACAAAATATCTGGGTGATTTATAAGAAAAAATGTATTGCTTACAGTTTCTGAGGCTGAGAAGCCCAAAGTCCAGGGAAAACATCCGGTGAGGGTCTTGGTGGTTGTGACAGTGACCCAGGGGTCTTACGTGACAGAAGATGGCAGAGCAGAGAGCAATTAATCTCTCATGAGCTCGTCTTTTAAAGCCGTCAGAACCACTCCCCTGACCACCATTATTAATCCATTTGCTATGGCACGGTGCTACAACCTCTTCAAGGCCCCACCTTTCAATTACTATAATAGGATTTCCTACCCTCAACAGTCACAGTGGGGATTAAATTTGGGGGGGACATTCGCCAAAGGCACCTGGCTTCCGGACTATCGGGGGCCAAGGAGGTGAACCTTGTATTCAAAAATCACCAAATCCAAAACCCAAATAGGACCTGTGCCTTCTATTTTTCTGCTAAGTGGTGGCTAAAATAAAAATTTAATTGAGGAGAATGTCATCTCCTCGGTGTTGTCTCCGCAGCAGAGAAACACTCACGTTTTGAGGAATCGTTTGGAGATTTTTACCACTGTAGAGAGGCAAGCCCACGATTCCAAGGT
>NW_007864154.1:0-610 GCF_000696425.1 Galeopterus variegatus
AGCTTCTGTTATCAGCTTGCACTAGGCCTCCTCAAACCCCCTCCTCACACCAGGAGGGTATGTGTGTATGTATGTAACTATATGATAACTATAAATGTGTGACTATTTGATAATTTTAACTGTGTGACTAATGTAAAAATGTACCTTTAAAAAATCTCTCTAAACTTCAATTCAGGGCTGCTTCCTTCCAAGACTTTCTTGAAGGTAACAGTTGTCAGCTGGCCAATAAAAACCCCTTTTAAATTCTCAATTCAGTATTCTGGTTCCTTTTCTGTGTGGCAGCCTCACAACAATTAAAGGAGGATTAAATGAAGCAGAGGGGAACAATAAAACAAGGACTAAAAAATGTTCAAAGAATTTGGTCACTTGTAGGTCAATGATGACATTAAGAAACACAGTTTAAACAGTGAGATAGAGGCAGGAACCAGACTGTAGTGGGTTGGTGGTGAATGGGAGACAAGGTAGTGAGACAACACAAATTACTCTAGGAAGAGCCAAAAACAAGAGAGAAAATCATTAGATGGTAGCCTAAAGAAGAATGTGGAGTTAAGGGAAAGTTTATAGGTCAAGGGAAAGAAAGCAATAGTGAGGAGATAAAGATGAGAAGAAA
>NW_007864155.1:0-610 GCF_000696425.1 Galeopterus variegatus
GTATGTGGGATCCGAACCCTCGGCGGGAGTGCCGCCGCGCTCCCAAGCGGTGCACTGTAGCTGTGCGCCACCGGGCCGGCCCTCTCTTCCTATATTTTTTTCCTATACTAGGGCTCTTTTATTAAAAAAAATCATTCTGACGATAATTGTCTTCTTAATTAATATACTTTATTTTTAGTACAGTTTTAGATTTACAGAAAAATTAAGAAAATGGTACAGAAAGTTTTCATATACCTCCTCCTCACAGCTTCCCCTATTAGCATCTTATATCAGTATATAGTCACACATCTCTTAAAGATGGGAATATGTTTTGCAAAATGAGTTGTTAGGTGATTTCATTGTTGTACAACCACCACAGAGTGTACTTACACAAACCTAGAAGATATAGACTACTACACACTTAGGGTGTATGATATAGCCTATTGCTCCTATTTGAATAATGTGTTGCTCTATGACATTATGATGGCTACAGCTCAAAGTCCCTAAGTGAATGTAATTTTTTAGTTCCATTGCAATCTATGGAGCCACCATTTTATATGCAGTTCATCATTGACCAAAACATCATGATGTATCCACCATCTCCAAACGATTTTTTTCCTAATCTTTTATT
>NW_007864156.1:0-610 GCF_000696425.1 Galeopterus variegatus
ACCATTCCCAATATAAAAGATTCTACACCCGTGTCAGACTTAGGTGTGAGCATTTGGTATTCTCAGGGTTCGGAAAAGATAGAGTAAAATCTCTCCATTCCAAATGTTTTTAGGTGTCTTAAATTATTGGGCAGGACACTGAGCTTATAACAAATATATATATTTTCATTACTTCTCAAGTACTTGTATTCAGTGATCCTTTTTTTTCTTCTATTGGTTCTTAATCACATCCACCTTTTTTCATGTGTGCTGTTAATTTGGAAATGGCATTGGAAAATAAATTACCTACCTTTCTTTTTTCTTTGAGGAACAGCAAGAATCAGTACAAGTTGTCCCTGAAAAAAGCCCCCAGCCCCTTCTGGACATCCTTAGCAGTTTGTGGAAAGACACAACAAGCCAGCATGAGGCGCATTTTTTTAATCTAAATTGTAAAATCTGTACAGGTGAGCATAATTTTGGGATAATGTTAAACTGGATTTTGTTCAAAATCACTAATCCTTCTAAAGGTGAGTTTAAACCAAAGAAAAGAAAAAAAAAGTCCAGAGTGGATCCCTGGAGTTCATGAAGTCAGCGCCTCTCTGTGCACTGCTGCTTTTGGCTTCTCGTAAGC
>NW_007864157.1:0-610 GCF_000696425.1 Galeopterus variegatus
ACCATCCAAGCTGAAGACGACTGTGGGCTGGCTTATGTGATGCCAGAGGGGTGGGAGCTGCTGCCCATGGTCCTGACTGACCTGCCACCATGGCAGCAGCCACCCTAGGGCCCCTGGCCTGGCAGGGCCCACAGACCCATTACGATGTCAGGAGCCCCTGAGTTCACAATCAGTGACACCACAGCTGCTTACCCATGTGGCTCAAATTCCAACCTGTAATTTGGTATGTTGTGTTTTTGCTTTAATTCATCTAAAGGCATTTTCTAAATTCCCTTTTGGATTTCCACTTTGACCCACTGGTAAAGAGTATGTTGTTTAACAGGCACATATTTGTGAAATTTACAGTTTTCCTTCTGTCATTGATTTCTAATCATTCTGTTGTGATCAGAAAATATTATTTGTATGATTTGAATCTTTTTAAATTTATTAACATTTATTTTGTGGCCTAATATACCCTAGAGAACATTCTATGTACACTTGAGAAAAATGTATATTTTGCTCGTGTTGGGTGTAGTTTTCAGTATATATCTGTTAAGTCTAATTGGTTTATAGTTTGTTCAAATACTCTATTTATTAATTGATCTTATGTCTGGTTCTACCCATTACTGAA
>NW_007864158.1:0-610 GCF_000696425.1 Galeopterus variegatus
AACACATAAATCATTAAAAATAATGCCTATGTAACTTTAACATTTTATTTAAATATAGAACGTCAATATGCATTTATTTGCCAGTCATTTGCTGACTGCTCAAGTGTTTTATTTGAACATGAATCAACTGATTGAAGTGCCAACCATTTTCCTACTTTCAGTTTCTTGTAGGGAGAAGTGAGAATTCTTGAAAAATTGTATGGGACAATCTCAGAGAAGAATATTCCAGATTTTTATAACTATCTTTACCCAGAATTTTAGATTTATCCCTTATTATTTATTTATTTGTATTTTTTATTTCCCAATAACTTTTATCAAGAGTTATAAGGAGTGAATTACGTCCCCCAAGTTTTATATATTAGAAGCTTAATCCTCACTGTAACTGTTGAGGGTGGGAAATCCTATTATGATAATTGAAAGGTGGAGCCTTGATTAAGTTGATGATCTAATAGTGGTGGTGGGTGTGGTTCTGAGGGCTTCAAAAGGAGAGCATGTGAGTGTCTCTCTCCTCTCTCTCCTCCCTCTCCTCTCTCTCTCTCTCTCTCTCTCTCTCTCTCTCTCTCTGCTTCTGGCATCTCATAATTTGATATCCTGTATCGCTGAAGCCACC
>NW_007864159.1:0-610 GCF_000696425.1 Galeopterus variegatus
GGGCATTACCCTAGGGAAAATAAATGGGCACTCTCAGTACCTGGCCTGGCTTTGCAGAATCAAGAGAAAACATACAATTCTAAGACATCCCCACAAGAGAAAACAAGAGAATTAGAGTGGTTGCATTCATAGAAAAGATCTGAGAGACCTCAGAAAACTTAGGGGCTGATTGGGAAAGGTTTTCCTCTCCTGAAGCTAGTCACTAAAGACTGGAGGAGTTTACTGCTCCTTCAAATGCAAAGACAGAAATGCAAGACCTCAAGGAACACAAAAAATCATGACAGCACCAAAGGGACAAAATAAATTTCCAATAACCATCCTCCCAAAATTGATATCTATGAATTTGTTGATAAAGAATTCATAATAATTGTTTTAAGGAAGCTCAGTGAGCTAAAGAGAACACAGATATACAGTTCAATGTTTCAGGAAAACAATACATGAACAAAACAATAAATTTAACAAAGAGATAAAAATAATAAAAAAGAACCAAAAAAATTCTGGAGCTGAAGAATACAATAAATGAAATGGAAACATGCAATAGAAATTTTCAATGGAAGATTTAATAAAGAAAATAAATAATCTGTAAACCTAAAAGTATGTCATTTGAAAG
>NW_007864160.1:0-610 GCF_000696425.1 Galeopterus variegatus
CCAATTGGGTGCACTTTAAGGGGGGAGCGTGTCTTAGGTTTGACTAATCAGGAACGTTTGTCGATCTTACCATCTGGGCAGTTCTGTTATCCCAGGACAAGTGCACTCAGCTCTAAACTCTTGTATTTCTCAGGTGATAAATTTAAAGTCTGAGATGGAAAATAGTGATTATTAGTTAAAAAACTACAAACTAAATAGAAAACTTTTCACTGTGAAGTACAGTATACTGCCTGTTGTATTTTTCAAGTCCTTCTGAAGTGAAAAATAAGAGAAAACCTGGCTAATTTATTTATACAAATACATGTATTTTCTTGAACTTTTTCAGATGCAAAATTAGAGAATTTCATATGTTTTTTTGGAGTCTATTGCATTACACATCACTACAGATTTTCACTTTATGTTATAAACCAAGTGTCATTAAAGCAGGGGTCATTTCCAATATTTAATATGTTGTGAAGGTTTTTTTTTTCTAATTTAAATATACAAAAGTAAAAATGAAGTTTATTTCTTTAGGTTTACTTGATAGAAATTTCTGTAAATTGTATTTACATTGCAGAGTATTTATCACTGTATATTGGGCTGTCATAGGTTCTGTTATTTGAAGTAGAAT
>NW_007864161.1:0-610 GCF_000696425.1 Galeopterus variegatus
GTCTTTGCCAGTCACTTTGTAGTGTATGTAGAAATAAACCATGGCATTTTTCATGTGATAGTCAGGGATACGTGGCTTCAGTACTATCTCAGATGAGAATCACAGCACCTCAATGCAGCCTGCATGCACAGATGCTCCAAATGCTGTTGCTTCTGCTGCCAGAAAAGCAGCTCCCTCCCTTTCTTCCCTGAGGATTCCGGTGCACATTCCTGGGTGATTCATCATGTGACACACTCAAACTGTTCATGTGCTAAAATGAGGAACACTGATTTTGATTTTTGCAATTCATTAATGTCTTCACATATGTAAAATCATGAAAAGTTATTGTGACAGCTGTTTCATAGCATTATGACTTTGGTGATAAAAATCTACTTTTTTGTGTTAGAGGTAGCTGAGAAAATCTGAGATCGAAGGGTCTTTGTGTGGTCAAATGAGTTCAAAATTTCTGCAGACAAAAGATGAGGGGAAAGTAGACTTAGAAATAAATATATAAAACATGCAACCTATAATGTTTGATAACAAGTTGTAATCCTCTCCAAATCAAAGCTCGTGTTTGATATGGATGTTTCAATAGTATCATAACCTTTAAATTGAAATCATCCATTGTTCA
>NW_007864162.1:0-610 GCF_000696425.1 Galeopterus variegatus
TATTTATTTTAGCTTAATCACTCAGGAGGACATGTGGTATTTCTCTTTCTGTTCCTGGCTTATTTCATGTAACATAATTTTCTCTAACTTCATCCATGTTGCTGAAAATGGCAGACTTTCATTCTTTTTTATGGCAGAGTAGTATTTCACTGAGTGTATATACCACATTTTCCTTATCCAGTCATCTGTTGTTGGACATTCAGGTTGGCTCCAACTTGGCTACTATAAGTACAGCTCTGATGAACATGGGAGTGCAAGTATCCCACAGACATGATGATGTCCATTCCTTTGGGTATATACCCAAGAGTGGGGTTGCTGGATTGTATGGCAGTTCTATCTGTAGTTGTTTGAGGAAACACTACACCATTTTCCATAATGTCTTCACCAATTTACAGTCCCACCAACAGAGTGGGAGGGTTTCCCTTTCTTAGAATCTTCACCAGCATTTGTTATTCTCTGTCTGATAACAGCCTGCCTAACTGGGATGAGGTTTTTATATCTCAATGTGGTTTTGATTTGCATGTCTATGATGCTGAGTGATGTTGAGCATTTTTTCACATATCTGTTAGCCATTTGTATATCTTCCTTTGAGAAATGTCTATTTAGCTCC
>NW_007864163.1:0-610 GCF_000696425.1 Galeopterus variegatus
CATATCTAAATTAATTCTTGCTCTAGATATCCTTGAAGATAACAGAAAACAAAATTTTTAAGCATTGTTTTGAATTAAATTCAATCTAATATTTCAAAAATTTTGCTAAGAGTACATTTTCTATTGTTTTCGTTTTCACAATTTAATTCATTTAACTACAAAAACAAAACACTAAATGAGAAATCTGAAATTTTAGTTGAGTGCTATGTATAAAGATTAAAAGAAAATTGGGCCATTTTTTTTTCTCCTGGCTCTCATGTGAAGGTCACTTTTCAGTCTAGGTAGTGGGAAGAAAAATAATATGAATATTTTGTTAGAGAGAGGATAAGATTAAAACAAAAGTAATATATAAAGACAGAACAGAAATAATAAACTGGAAAGCGAGTGAGATGAACATGGTGTTAACAGTCGCAAGAAAATGAAAATGTGGGACTTTGGAACGTTACTCTCTTTTTCCAAAAAATATAGAATATAAAGAGAAATAAGGAAATGTGGAGGATCCTTCTAGCACCTACCAGCATGTGCCCCTCGGCAGTTTCAACTGGCTAATGCAAGTTGGAATGCAACGATTTTGCCTGAAATTGGACAAATTTACTGTTTTTACTTTTTA
>NW_007864164.1:0-610 GCF_000696425.1 Galeopterus variegatus
TTTTATTGTTTGTCTTTGATGTTTGTTGGTTTTCAGAGGTTGTAAAATTTAGTTTCTTTCTCTTTCTCATGTACATTTTTGTTCTGCTAGTGAGTTTTGTTCTTTCTTGTGTATTCGTGGTAGTGATTACCATCTTTCAGATTCCAGATGAGGATTCCCTTAAGGATTTCTTTCAGGGATGGTTGCATGGTGGTGAACTCCTTCAGTTTCCATTTGTCTGGAAAATACACTTTTCCCCCCTCATTTCTGACAGATGGCTTTGCTGGGTATAGTATTCTTGGCTATCAGGTTTCTGGGGTTTTTTTTTGTTTGTTTTCGTTTTTTTCTTTTAATATTTTGAATGTATCATCCCGTTTTCTTCTGGCTTTAGAGTTTCAATTGAGAAGTCTGCTGTTAGTCTGATAGAGGCTTCCTTGTAAGTGACCTCACACTTTTCTCTTGCTGCTTTTAGGACTCTCTCTATGGTTTTGAGATTTGCCAGATTGACTATAATGTGTTTCAGAGAGGATCTTTTTGAATTGAATCTATTTGGGGATGTTTGAGCCTCCGGTATCTGAAGGTCTGTGTCTCTCCCTATACCTGGGAAGTTTTCAGTTATTATTTTGTTAAA
>NW_007864165.1:0-610 GCF_000696425.1 Galeopterus variegatus
ACATTTGGCACAACCCCTAAGCATGGCAGATAAATACGCCTGAACAGATGAATGACCGAATAAATGCAGCAAGTGTGGGCTGTGCCCCATCCTTGAGTCCTCAGAATTCTGACTCAAGTAGTGTTGGGTCACGAGGGGCCCCTGGGGAAGGACTGAGAATCTCTCATGACCTTCCATGTAGACACCTCAGCTTAGTGAAGAGAGCACTGGGCTCACAACCCTCCAGCCGTGAGTCCCTGTGTGAGTCTCTGAACCAACCCAAGCCTCGATCCCTCATCTGGCAAATGGGAAGAGTGGGAGAAGGTTCTGAAAATAGCGTAGGAGTGGTGCGGGGTTGGGGTGCATGAGAGCCGTTTTGTAGAGGGTTGTTACGGACCCTGGCTCAGAACGAGGGAAGCAACAGGGGAGCTCTTTGGGCAGGGCGTGTTGCTCCAGCAGTCATCCAACTGCCACCCTATAACAGGCCCTGGGCAGAAGAGGACATGGGGGTCCTGCTTCCGGGTCTGAGGGACGGGGAGGCATCTCTGGGGCTGGGAACAGTAGGAGGCACCCTAGGGCCTGAGAGCCGCAGGCCGCAGCTCCCCGCCTGCCCTTCCTCCGTCCTGGTGGC
>NW_007864166.1:0-610 GCF_000696425.1 Galeopterus variegatus
TCAGTCACTGTTGTGTGGTTTTTCATATCTTTGTCTCCGAATAGATGATCAATTTGCTGGGATAAAAAAGAAACCAAAATAGATATGTTAGTCTCTATATGTATTCACCTATGTATATGGATGCCATAACATTATGTTGTAAATCTCAAATATACACAATAAATTTTACTTTACAAAAAAGAAAGAAAAAAAAAAAAACACAATGAAATAAATTATACAAAAAGTTACCAGAAAATCAAATGGTTCATTCTCTGTTGTAACATTACTTCTAAGATGTTCTAAGAACATGTGTATTACAACTCTTTATTTTCTTATTGAAGAAGAAAAGATTCCTTAAGTAAGTGCAGTACTCTTTTATTTAAAAATAACTATGTGTAGGGGTGTGTGTGAAACCTTTGAGGGCTGGCTCCTACTTGTCTGTATCCTACTCTACCTCCCAATTTTCCTCTCTTCTTCTTTTGATCCTACTGTTTTAACCAGCAGCCTTCCGGTTATTAAATATACTGACAGAGTTAAATAAACTTGCTGTATCAAATTCTGCATTTCTCATTTTCTCTTTGCCTACTCTAGTCACGCTTTCCTTCCATCACTCCATGGAAACTGTTGTTAT
>NW_007864167.1:0-610 GCF_000696425.1 Galeopterus variegatus
ACAAAAAGGAAAAAAAAAAGAAAGAGCCTGGGTCCTCTATACCTCTGAGAAAAAGAGATCCACCTCTGGCCACAGCTGCTATTATTCCAGAAGCCTGTGCTATGACCTCCCCTAGATCATGTCCAAGCAGCTCTCTCTTATCCCGGGGAGCTAAGGCAGCCTCAGGGCTTCCAACTGGCCCGTCTCCCAGCTTCTTTCCACCTGCCGGCCTTATCTGCACATGCACACAGACACCTGCTCACTCTACTCTGTTATTCCACTTTTTTCCTTACAAAATACACTATACACCCTGATATCCCCACTTTTTCAGTATCTCTTTGTCTTTGAATCCCACCTCATCCTGGAGAAGGAACAGTCCAGAGTCATCCACATGCAGATGGCTGGGCCAGGCACCTGACCCAGGTCCCAAAGCTGGCCTGACACCCTTAGTCCCCAGTCGTCAACTCCCACTGCTTCTGCCTCTCCACAGTGGCCTCTGGTGACCCCGGCCAGGCCAGCCACACCCGCTGGCAATCCTGTAGCATTCCACATGTAGTTTCTTCTTCTTCTTTAAGGGGATCTTAACCCTTGACTTGGTGTTGTCAGCACCACGCTCACCCAGTGAGCAAAC
>NW_007864168.1:0-610 GCF_000696425.1 Galeopterus variegatus
GCATTTACTTTACATATGTTCGTGTTGTCTTTTGATATCTAGTAGAGGTTATTGAGTCTAGAAAACATCCAATTCATCTGTGTATCTTCATCGACACTTGTTACAGATCCCCAAGCATTATAGTTAACTGTTACTGTTTATCTAAATTTACTGGAAAATATGTGGCTATTAATAAGGATTAACAGTATAAATACAGTCTTCTGGGGTGCTGACAACTCTCTGCTTATTATTCTAGGTCCTATTTACAGAATTATGTTCAGTTCATAAAATTAAATCAAGTGATACATTTATAATACATGCACTGTACTTTGTGTATATTTTCTTCAATAAAATTAAAAACACATGAAAAATAAATTTTAAAAATTAAGGAATAAAATAAAATAAACCAAAACTAAAATAAAATTTAATAAATTCATCTGGTTTGTGAAACACTCTCTTGGATGATATGGTAGAAATTATGCCAGTTTGGGCCGGCCCGGTGGCGCACTGCTACAGTGCACTGCTTGGGAGGGCGGTGGCGCTCCTGCTGAGGGTTCGGATTCCACATACGGACCAGCCGCTCACTGGCTGAGCGAGGTGCGGGCGCAACACCGAGGGTTGCGATCCCGTT
>NW_007864169.1:0-610 GCF_000696425.1 Galeopterus variegatus
ATTGTGAGGGGCTAGAGTCAGGATGGGGAGTGTCCTAGTCAAGATGGTTCAGGGTCAAAACGCTGAGAGGCCAAGAGTTGGATTGAAAAGGGGCAGAAAGGGTTGTCCTGGGTATCTACTCTAAGAACTGGCAGAGCCATACGGGACAGTACATGGTCTGGCTGGGATTAAAATCTACCTCTGCTGCTTCTCCCCGACTCAAATGCTACTTGTACCCGTGACTAGCCATGTTCCCTTCGGGAAGTTAATTCCTCTGTCCCCCAGTTGTTGTATCAGTACAAAAGCAAGAATAAGAGAACCAACCCCAAAGTGGGGTTATAGGTATGAAATGAGTTAATATATATATGTAAAGCATTCAGAACCATGCCTGGCTCAAGGCAATTGCTCAATAAATGTTAACTATTGTTATTGGTGGTGCTGTTACTCAGCAGAGGAGATGCCATTAACGTGTCATGTAAAGTGCCTTCCTGTGGCAGTCCCCTGCTGACCTTGCTCAGCAGCCTATGTTAAGAGCCAAGCAGGGAAAAGATACGTGAATAAGTTTCCCTCACAAAGAACAAGCCAGGTGTCTGAATATTGTATGATCATTAGGCTTGTGCATCATGTCCCT
>NW_007864170.1:0-610 GCF_000696425.1 Galeopterus variegatus
ATTTGACAGTGGCCGTTACTAAAATCATAGCAGGGCCAAAATAAAGTTTAGAAGATCTGTCTTCTAGCCTCCTGCTCCGAGTGTTCAAGAACGCTTTCTGTAGAGAAAAGAGAGATGTTGCCAGTATTAGGAAGGCAGCTATCGTAATGGACTGGGGAATTTAGCAAATGTTAAGCCTGCCTTTTCAGCATGGTGAAGCTGAGTAATGAGCTACTAAGTCCAATCATTCTGAGTAGTCAGTTCTATTGCAATTTGATTAAGCCTGCTTTCCTTATTCTTGTTTGGAAATTGCTGTGGAGGCATAAATGTTCCTGGGACATCCATAATGATTTAAATCGTAAAGTCAGGTTTTAATTTTTTTAATCTAAAACAGCTTGAACACCTGAAGAGACTTAGCAATGAATATTGCAGTATGTTGTATCAGATAAGATTCCTTTAGAAAGCACTGATAGTATTATCTAAAATATTGTCTAAGTTATCTAAAATATTATCTAAAAAATCTTTATTACCATAGATAAATAACTTGTATAGTTATTTTTCTCTTATTAGCTTCTTTGAAATTAACGTGGGTTTGGCCGGTTAGTTCAGTTGGTTAGAGCATAGTTTTTTT
>NW_007864171.1:0-610 GCF_000696425.1 Galeopterus variegatus
ATATACTGTGACAGGATAAAAACATTGAAAAATCAGGGAAGAGAGAAAATAAGAATTAAGTTGGAGGCTCAGGTGAGGAGTGTACATGGCATTCATGAACTGGGGCAGAAATGTGGATCTGAGTTTTTGATAACCAATGAAAAGAAAAAATCACAACCAGTTACATGATTCAAGGTGTTTGTAAGATAAAAAACAAATCAGTTGCCTAATCAAGCTGCTCAAAACCAGTAATAAAGAGAAAATCCTCAAAGCAGCCAGCAAAAGCAGGCATGTATGTGTAGAGGAAGAAAGATAAAGAAGGCTTCAGACTTCTCATCAGATACAAGGCCAACCGAGAAGACAGTGAGGAATATCTTGAAAGCACTGAAAGAAAAAAGGAAAAATTTCAATCTAGAATTCTTTACCTGGCAATATATCTTTCAGAAACAAAGGCAAAATAAAGACTTTCTTCAGATATACAAAGCTGAAAGAATTCAGCCCTAGCACCCCTACAGTAGATGTTAGATAACCTTCAGGCAAAGGGAAAATGATACCAGATGAAAATGTGGATTTTTTCAGGAAATTAAGAGCACTGGAAATGGTAACTTCATGAAAAAATATCTGATTGAGT
>NW_007864172.1:0-610 GCF_000696425.1 Galeopterus variegatus
GTGCCCTCTTTGTCAGCTTGGGCAGGTCTGGGTCTTCCTGGTGACTGCCTGTGAGCTGCTGGGAGAGGCCCCCAGGGGGCTGCGGCTGGCTCAGTGGGCAGCTCTTTGGGGATGCAGTGGCCTGAGGTGATTTGCTATGACAAGCTGTTGACAGTGCAACTTCCAGGGTTGCTCACGGTCACTGGCAGAGCAGCCCCAGCTGCCTGCCTCTGCATGTGCAAGCGAGAGAGGTGGTGATGGCAGCTGTCTTCGGGGGGATCCTGTGCTGCCTCTGCTGCCTGGTCTCAGGGCTGCTTGCTGGAGGGCAGCAAGTCCAAGCCATGGTGCTGGTGGCTGCCAACCCAAAAAGTTCTTTGGACTCAGATCCTGGCCATGACAAAAATAAACCCAAGTCCCTCAATCAAATAAGAAAGAGGCAACAAAAGGACCTTCTTTTCTTCCTCCCTCCCTCCCTTTCTTCCTTCCTTCCTTTCCTACTTTCCTCCTTCTTCTCTTCCTTCCTTTCTGCTTCCATCCTATATTTGTTGCAGGCCTACTATGTGCCAGGGGGTGCTAGGTGCTGGCATAAGGTGGGAGCAAGAAAGACATGCTCCTGCTCTTATGGAGTTTA
>NW_007864173.1:0-610 GCF_000696425.1 Galeopterus variegatus
GCTGCCTGCTCCCATGACCAGATTATTGCTTTTATTAAATTTATTCTAGGGATTTCCTCAAACCCACATTAAAAATAATTAGTATTTTATAGTCCTAATTTCCTGTGGCACAATTTTCCTGGAACAAACAACTAAGTAATGTTGACACAAGGTTCTATAGTCATATCTGAGTCATGATGAAAGGCATGGTTTTGATTCTCAGTTCTTCATTATAACCCTTCATTATTTAGTCTGAGTTGGAAGATAGATAATTATAAACTGGGCAAGTAATCTTTCCAGATCTACGACACTCTTTGAATAGTTATGATTGTAGGGCAACAGCTTTTTGAATCAATACGTACATCAGGTTTATCTGATCTTTTAGATGAATGATTATTCATTGAATCATTTGATAGGATGCCTATAAAACAGAGTTTATGATTCTAGAGGTCACTCATTTGAACACTTCACAAAAGACAAAGCCTAAGAGATGATTTATACTCAAAGTCTGCAATCTACTCAAAAACCAGAAGCCAAGAGTGCCCAAAATGAACCAAGAAAAGAGATCTCTTCTCCAATTTGGAGAGCTCACAGAACCCGATATGGAAGTATTAGCTAAATTGCCTAATTT
>NW_007864174.1:0-610 GCF_000696425.1 Galeopterus variegatus
GACTACACACTTGGGGGGCCGGCCCGATGGCACACTGCTACAGTGCGCCACTTGGGGGTGCGGTGGCGCTCCCGCCGAGGGTTTGGATCCCACATACAGACCTGTTCCTCCTCACTGGCTGAGCGAGGTGCGGGCACGACGCCGAGGGTTGCGATCCCGTTGCTGGTCCTGGTCCGGTACGGGCACGACACTGAGGGTTGCGATCCATTGCCGGACATGAAAAAAAAAGACAAAAAAAAAGAAAACGAAAAAGACTACACACTTGGGAAGAGATTGCCTCTTCAGTAAATGGTCCTGTGAAAATTGGACATTCATATATAAGAGAATGAAACTAGACCTGTACCTCTCATCTATACTGAAATGGATTAAAGAATTAAATATATGTCATGAAACAATAAAAGTCTTTAAAGAAAATCTAGGGGAAACACTTCAGGAAGTAGGTTTGTGTATAGACTTTATGAATATGACCCCAAAAGCACAGACAACCAAAAGAAAAATAAACAAATAGGATTATTTCAAACCAACAAGCTTCTGCATAGAAAAAGAAAGAACCAACAGAGTGGGAGAAAATATTTGCAAAATATACATCTGACAAGGGATTAATATCCAG
>NW_007864175.1:0-610 GCF_000696425.1 Galeopterus variegatus
CAGTGTGCCACCGGGCCGGCCCAGTTCATTCTTTTTTATTGCTGAATAATATCCAATTGTATTAGATATGATAATTTATTTATCCATTTACTTGTTGATGGACATTTGGATTGTTTTCATTTTTTAGCTATTTTGAATCAAGCTGCCATGAAGATTAGTTTACAAGTCTTTGTGGGCAAAGAGAAATGGGATTTCTGGGTAACATACAATACATGTACGGTTAACTTTATAGGAAACTACTAATTTGTACCAAAAAAGCTGCACCAGTTTAAATTTCCAGTAGTAATGTATGAGAGTTTGAGTTCTCCTCATCCTTGTGAATACATGGTATTGTCAGTCTTTTTAAATTTAGCCATTTTAAAGTATGTAGTGGTATTTCATCATGGTTTTAATTTTCATTTCCTGATGACTAATGATATTCAACCTCCTTTTATGTGCTTATCAGACACTTCATCTTCTTTTGTGATGTGTCTGATCAAATGTTTTGCCCATTTGTTTTGGGTTGTTTTTCTTATTGTCTTTTAAGAGTTCTTCATCTATTCTGGATGTTAAGTCCTTTGCTCATTCTGTGGCTTGCTTTTTTATTTTCTTAGTGATGTCTTTCAAAGAA
>NW_007864176.1:0-610 GCF_000696425.1 Galeopterus variegatus
GGGTTGCAGTCCGTTGCCGGACACGAAAAAAGACAAAAAGGAAAAAAAAAAAAAAGAAATTTCAGTATTGTAAGGATGTTAGTTTGTTAGTTATTCCCAAACTGATATGCAGATTTAAAACAATTTCAGTATCCCAACAGATCTGTGCATATATTGACATTTATGACAAAGGAGGCATTACCCAGAAGTATGTAAAAGACAATCTTTTCAATCCACAGTACTGAGCCAATTGGATATCCTTTTGGAAAAACATGCCTTTTGATCATCCACAAATATTAATTCCAGGTGGAATACTGGTTTAAATGTAAAGTGAAAAGTTAAAGCTGCTAGAATATAGTAAAGGAGAATATCTTTATGAACTTGGGGTAGGCAAAGATTTCTTAAAGAGAAAATAAAACTATACATGAAAAGATAGAAACATTGACTATGGTAAAATTGAGAACTCTTCATCAAAGACACATTTAAAAAGCGAAAAGACAATCTATATCATGGGAGAAGTTATTTGCAATACATATAATGAAGGACCCATAAACAGAATATGTAATAAACTCCTACATGTCAGTAATAAAAAGAAAATGTAATTTAAAAAATATTGGCAAAAAACGTAAGC
>NW_007864177.1:0-610 GCF_000696425.1 Galeopterus variegatus
ATAAGGCACCACACTACTGTACTTGTTCACTGGAAAGATGTGCTGGGATGAACCACAGGAGAAAAGACAGAATGAGTAGACGGGTTTGAAACATGTTTAATAATATTAGTAACAGGTATAAAATAGCTACCTTCTCTTGAGCACTGCCTCCTAGACACTGTACTAAATGCTTTTCATGCATTATGGTATTTATTCTTCCCAAATTTCTATGAAGTCTATATTATCTAAATGAGGAATTTTATTTTAAAAATATTTTTAAAGAAATTTAAAAATTAAATAATCCAAGACTTAGAGAAATTCAAGGTCACATAATTCTAAAAGCAGCAGGGATTTTGATTCAGACTGTCTGCTTCTAAAGTCTATTCACTTCTCCACTGTTTAAGGAGAGAAGCGATTAATTACATGTAGGGGAAGGAGGCGTCGGACTAAAGGATTGTGCTTAGTTTTCTCATTTGTCTAGTGGAGTGGATTTTGTATTTATGAAATAGGGAACATGGGAGGAAGAGTAGGGTAGGAAAATAAAATGAGTTTAAAGATAGGTATTTCAGGTATTAAATGTTGTTAGGATACACTAGTGCAGAAACAATGTAGATAAAATATCTATACAATA
>NW_007864178.1:0-610 GCF_000696425.1 Galeopterus variegatus
GTGTTCCATCTGTGCGGCCCCAGGCAGAACTCCTGGATTTTCAAGGCGACCACATGGTTCAAGACTAAGGACACTTTCCCTGTCTCAGTCCCAATGTATCCTTCTATAAAATTAGGATGATACTAATGAATACCCTGCTTGGCTGCTGTGATGAGAAAATGGATATGAAAACTTCTTAACCATAAGCACCAACAAAGTTTGAAGTATTAATTTAGTTATCCAGGTTTTTGCACGTGGGCATAACTAAAAGCCGTAATTATCTAGGTAAAACCACCCAGTGGCCAGCATCAGTCCCCATGTGGAGAATCACATGACTGAGTGGCTTCAGATCAAAGTCCGATGATGCTCACAATGAAGGTGCGAGGGATAGCATGGCAGCAGCCATCCCAAGCAGGTGCCAACACGGCCCCCAGCAGGCACTGTTGGCAAAGTCAGTGCAGCAAGGAGCCAAAAATGTGTCACTTGAGACTGGTCAGACTCGAGTCTCAAACACGGGTCCACCCATGCTTGTTACCAGTGTGACCTGGCACAGTAATTGATCCTCTTGCAAGCTCAGATTTCTCATCTGCGAAATAAGGTTCCCACTCCTCACCTCAGTAGTTTTCCATGA
>NW_007864179.1:0-610 GCF_000696425.1 Galeopterus variegatus
AGAGGATACTGAGTTATCCAAATTATCAAAAGACCTAATAAGTATACAGATTTTGTTACTCTCCCTTCCCTTTTTTTTTTGCAATTTACTCAAAAAGGAACACAAATCTTTTACTATCTTTTATCATTTCTACATGAAAATCTTGTTTAAAAGAGAAAACCAGTTTTAGTCTGTACCAGTGTACTATTAGTACAATGGCTAATTTCAATAAAAACTTTCAATAAACAAATGTATTCAGTCTCAGTCAATTTTGACTACATGAGATTGCTATACACTTTTTATATCCTTGTCGAGAGCCATCATGCTATAGGGAACGGCATGAGAGCCTGAGGAGCGACACCCCTTGTTCAGCTAGGCTGCAGACACCCCTTGTTCAGCTAGGCTGCAGGGGTTCCCGTGTATGTGGCATGGCTCCATGGGATTTCCTTTTTGTTCACCTTTGGTTGCTTGACAAGGCTTCCCAGAATTGAACAGCCTAACCTTTTGGCTTGGTATGGCTTTGGGAGATTCTGAGGGCCCTGGAGTTTCTCAAAGGACATGTTAAAATATATGAAAATTAACTGGTTTATTTAAAGGGCATTGTCAGTACTAAAGATGTTTTTGATACATG
>NW_007864180.1:0-610 GCF_000696425.1 Galeopterus variegatus
AACAAGAGCATTCACTGGGGAAAAGACTACCTTTTCAACAAATGATGCTGGGAAAATTGGATATCCATATTCAGAAGAATGAAACTAGACTTGTATCCCTTACCATTTACCAAAATCAACTCAAAATGGATTAAAGACTTAAGTATAAGACCTGAAGCCAGGAGAAACACTCCAGGAAGTAGGACTGGGCAAAGACTTTATGAATAATACTGTAAAAGCACAGGCAACAAAAGAAAAAAATAAACAAATGGGATTGTATCAAACTAAAAATTTTCTGCACAGCAAAGGAAACAATCAACAGAGCAGAAAGACAACCTACAGAATGGGAGAAAATATTTGCAGGCTATACATTTGACAAGGGATTAATATCCAGAATATGCAAGGAACTCAACTTTACAGCAAAAAAGCAAATAATCCGCTTAACAAATGGCCAAAAGAGCTGAAAAGACATTTTTCTTTTTTTTTAAAAGATGACTGGTAAGGGGATTTTAACCCTTGACTTGGTGTTGTCAGTACCACACTCTCCCAAGTAAGTTAACCGGCCATCCATATATAGGATCCAAACCCATGGCCTTGGTGTTATCAGCACCGCACTCTCCTGAGTGAGCCA
>NW_007864181.1:0-610 GCF_000696425.1 Galeopterus variegatus
CAATTCTCTGGTCTCAGTTTCCTCAACTGTATAATGAGATTGGACAAGAATTAGTATGTTTCCCCACCTGCTTGATCAGAAAAATTAGCTGGGAGCATTTTCCAAATGCATACTCCTCTGACTTACCCATGAATATTCTGATTTTAAAAATCTTCCATGAAATTCTATAATTTGTATTTTCAAGCAACTTTCCAAATGATTGTGATAATCAACTATATTTGCAAACCACTAGTCTAGATGACATTTAAGACTCCTCCTGGTGTTTCAAATATTTGCTTACCTAATAATTATCTAACTGAGGAATCAGTCCAATTGTAATAAAATTGATTTCTTATTGTATGTCTGGGTGTCTTTTTCAGAAATTGCATAATATTTCCATTTTGTTTTATAAAAAGTTAGTAACAATATCTAGTACAAAATAGATTCTCAGTAAATATTTATGAATAGATAAATGGCCATTTCTATATCTATTAAAAATTAACAGTAATTCTTCTTGAGGAACCTAGTTTTTATATATGTTGGGGAAGAAATTTCTTTGAGTTTGTCTGGCTTACTGGAATATTCAGAGTATTTAATGGGATAATAGTATATAAACCAGGGTTCATAATAT
>NW_007864182.1:0-610 GCF_000696425.1 Galeopterus variegatus
TGGAAAATAGTAGGTTCTAAATAAACGTTTCTAACATAGGTACTTTAGGAGTGACATAATTCGGGATGGGAATAAATGTCGAGCTGTCTTCTCACAAACACTGCTGTACTGAGAGGAGAGCAAAGGCGGTATTTAACATATCTAAAAGTCAGTATGGCAGACAGGAAACCAAATGCAGCAACCAATCTAGGGGACTCTGGCCCTTATGAAAATAAAAATAAAAAGGATCTGGAGATCCTTGCTGAGCCCATCCTCACTCTGTAAGTTGCTAGATCCTGGGGAGAGGACTTGACTGATAAACTCTGGGAATGAGCCAGTCCAGGGTGACTGAAGGCTGTACCTGTGTGTATTTGCTGAATAAATCCTGACTGAAGGTGGTCCTGGGTATGGACTTTGAAGCCAACTTCCACCAGCCACTATTTATCCTGAGCAAGGCAATTGCTTTCAGTTACAAGAGATTTTTATGTGCTCTGTAAAAATCAATACAGTAACTCCTGATTGCCAGAGTGCATGGGAGAATTCAGCCCCATACTAGATGTGTCTGGCATAGAGCAAAATCAAAATGACTGCATTGTTCTAATGTTTTTACTGTTACAAAGTTAACTGCAGC
>NW_007864183.1:0-610 GCF_000696425.1 Galeopterus variegatus
AAGAGTTTGATACAAAACAATTATAATGATAGGATATAGAAGGGTCTCTGCTTTAGGTGGAGGCTGTTAAATCATGAGAGAAAGCTGCTTTGGATGGTTAATGTGTGTGTCTTCCATGAGGTAGTGGAATAAAGAATTCTTCAGAATTTCTGCCATAATTATTGTGTAATAATGAGCTGGTTTTTCTATTTGTTCTTGAAGCCCTTAGGGAAAAAAGAGAAGAAACATAATCCCTATTATATTTCAAACTCACCCCACTTAAACAATGCTAAAATATCTAATTAGGATTATTTATTGAAAAACACATTATCTTTTATCCTACTGTCACCAGATAGGTTAGTCAACATAGACAATGAGGAAAGGTAAAAAACGTCCTGCTTTTCTTGGTCTCACCAGTTTCAGAATGCAGAGAGAGAATTCTTTTGCTTCCCATTTGTTCAGTTTGTTTGTTTGTTTGTTTGTTTATTTATTTATAACTTCTCAATACACATTGTAGTCGATTTTCATGACCCTTTACCTGTTCCTCTCTATTTGTTCAATTTTTGAATCGATAACTTTTATTTAGATCTTGAGTTCCTACTGTTGTTCTGACATTTAGTAAAGGAGGTTA
>NW_007864184.1:0-610 GCF_000696425.1 Galeopterus variegatus
AAGAATGAAACTAGACCTGTACCTCTCACCATATACCAAAATCAACTCAAAATGGATTAGAGACTTAAACATAAGACCTGAAACTATAAAACTACTAAAAGAAAACACAGAGGAAACACTGTAGGAAGTAGGACTGGGCAAAGACTTTATGTATAAGGCCCCCAAAGCACAGGAAATAAAATTAAAAATAAATAAATGGGATTATATCAAACCAAAAAGCTTCCACACAGCAAAAGAAATAATTAACAGAGCAAAAAAGACAACCTACATAATGGGAGAAAATATTTGCAAGCTATGCCTCTGACAAGGGATTAATATCCAGATTATACAAGGTTCTCAAACAATTTAACAATAAAAAACCAAATACCCAATTAAAAAATGGGCAAAGAAACTAAATAGGCATTTCTCAAAGGAAGATATACAAATAGCCAACAGATACATGAAAATATGCTCAACACCACTAAACATCAGGGAGATGCAAATCAAAACCACATTGAGATATCTTCTCATGCCAGTTGACTGGCCATTATCAAAAAGACAGAAAAGCAAATACTGGTGAAGATGTGGAGAAAGGAGAACCCTCCCACACTGTTCATGAATTTTTAGAACC
>NW_007864185.1:0-610 GCF_000696425.1 Galeopterus variegatus
AAGTGAGAAAAGAATGTACTCTTTCAAATGCCTACCTTCTGTTTTACTTAAGTATACCATCACATTTACTCATCTCATTTCAACAAATAGGTAATAATTTTAAAAATTTCAAACAGAAGTCATAGAACTGAGGCTTACAGTAACTGAACTGGAAAATTCACTAGAGTGGTTTAATAGCAGACTAGATAAAGTAGGAAAAAGGATTAGCAAACTTGAAGACAGGTCATCGGAAATTACTGAGTCAGAGCAACAAAAAGAAAAAGAATGAAAAAGAATAAAGAAAGTTTAAAGGGCTTATGGGACACCATCAAGGGGGCCTGTCAATGTATTATGAGATTTTCAGAAGGAGAGAGAAAGAGGCAGAATTATTGTTCAAAGAAATAATGATTGAAAACTTCCGAAATTTGAAGAGAGTAATAACCATCCAGATCTAGGGATTCCAGTGAGCCCCACATAAGATGAATTCAAAGAAATTCACTAAGACACATTATAATCAAATTGTCAAATATCAAAAATAAAGAAAAATTTGGAAGTAACAAGAGAAAAGTGACATGTCATGAACAAGGAAATCATGTTAAGACTAAAAGAGGATTTCTCAGCAGAAAAGTTG
>NW_007864186.1:0-610 GCF_000696425.1 Galeopterus variegatus
ACCAAACCGCATGGTAAATTCCATATTGGATTCCTCTGAAGATCAAGTGAATGAACTCAAGGGCATCTCTCTTCCTAGTTGGACAATGAAGAGAGGAATTCCCAAATTCCTCCTTGGGAAGACAAGAGGAGGAATTTGAACAGCATTTCTTGGTGGAAAACGGGATGATCAGAGTGCTTGTTCATAATCTATTGTAAGTGGTCTCCCTGCTACTTTTCTCTCTTTTTTTAGTAGAGACTTTCAAACAGTTCATGTATTGATTAGTATTATCTTTTAATTCCATTTTTCCACAAACTTTTTAAAGTGCCCTCTTACATCCTACATAAAACTGCAAGATTGATCTTCCCAAACACTATTCAGATCATGGGTATTTCCAGTTCAAAATCTTTAACAACTCTCCAGAGCTCACTGAATAAACTTTTAATTCACAGAATTAAGACAGACTTTGAGTTGATTGTCCTCAAGAAACTACTGATCTCACCAATTATTTGCACACAAATATGGATGTGTTTATCCCACTCTCTGGCTTCTTCTGGAATACTTCCAGTTTCAGGAAACTTACTAACTACTCTGTTTATACTCTGTTCTGTTACTTACAATGTTCTCAAAT
>NW_007864187.1:0-610 GCF_000696425.1 Galeopterus variegatus
GTCCATATTATCCAAAGCAAGCTACACATTCAATGCAATCCCTATCAAAATACCAATGACACTCCTCACAGAAATAGAAAAAAATGATCTTAAAATTGATATGGAACTGCAAAAGACCCCTGTATGTCTAAAGCAATCTTGAACAAAAAAGAACAAAGTTGGAGGTCTCACACTTCTTGACTGCAAAATTACTATAAAGCTATAGTAACCAAAACAGTATGATACTGGCATAAAAACAGACAAATTGACCAATGTAATAGAATAGAGGTCCCAGAAATAAACCCTCACATTTACAGCTAATTGATTTTTGACAAAGGTGCCAAAAATATACAGTGGGGAAAGGAGAGCCTCTTCAACAAACACTGCTGGGAAAACTGGATATCCACATGCAGAAGTCTGAAACTAGACCCCTATCTCTCACCATACACAAAAATCAACTCAGAATGGATCAAAGATCTAAATTTAAGATCCGAAAGTATGAAACTACTAGAAGAAATCATAAGGGAAATACTACACAAAATGGAAATGGGCAGCACTCTTTTGAGCAAGACTAGAAAGGCACTAGCAACTAAAGCAAAAATATACAAATGGGACTATATCAACCTAAAAA
>NW_007864188.1:0-610 GCF_000696425.1 Galeopterus variegatus
AGAAACAAACTTGTTTTTCTCCTAGTTTCTGGTGAACAGTCAAGCTGAAAAGATAAGTGGAAACACTACTTATAGATTCTCATCTATTGCTTTCTCCTTTTAAAAGTTTATCTTCTACTTGCCTTTCTGCATGAATCTCAGTTTCAGTTTCAGACTCAAATCATGAAAGGTACTGCCATTCCCCTAAAAGGAGGGTTCTAAACAAGATAAATGACATAATTTCTTGAATATTTGTGGGGAAAAAAATTTCTCCTTTATTCTTTTGGTACATTTTTTTTTTTAATCACAGCTGTTTCAAAGTCTGTGATGCCATTTTTAATCCTTTAAGGCTTCATTTATGTTAAAACTTTCTCATAGCTAAAATACATATTTTCAGGATTCTTGCATGATAGATTCACGTACAGATGCTCCTCAACTTACGATGGGATTACTTCCAGATAAACCCCTACAGATAAACCTCGGAAAAACTACAGTACAGACAACTATTATAGGATAGGCTTGGCAATGGGTTTACCTGGACATAACCCCATCATAAGTCAAGGAACATACCAAATGCGTATTGCTTCTGAACCATCCTAAAGTCAAAAATCCTAAGTTGAACTATCATAAG
>NW_007864189.1:0-610 GCF_000696425.1 Galeopterus variegatus
AGAAGGACAGAGAGAGTGGGAATCCGGCAGAGGATACCTGAAGGACTGACAGGCCAAGGGACACCAGGAAAACCACAGCAATGCAAGGAAGGTCCTAAGTCATGACAACTAACACACCCCACCCCACCCTAAACCAAACTTTTTCTTTGTTCTCTGGGATCAGAATTGTCATTAATACCAAAAAGCTTTATCACTACAAAACC
The DNA here is from genome assembly GCF_000696425.1 of Galeopterus variegatus. Taxonomy (NCBI): domain Eukaryota; kingdom Metazoa; phylum Chordata; class Mammalia; order Dermoptera; family Cynocephalidae; genus Galeopterus; species Galeopterus variegatus. The sequence continues at coordinate 204 of NW_007864189.1, forward strand.
TCAAATTTTCTCTTGTGTGGGGGAGGGTGGTGAATTGCACTTTAAGCTAATATTAATTGTCGATTTCAGTTTCCGGGACAGCTGGAATTCTAGAGGAGCATTGTTATTGTCACATAGACTCCATCGCTGCACCGCCAGTTCAACCTTGTCCTGGTACGTGCTGTCCTCGAGAATCCACAGGGGCCACCTCTCTCTCAGCTCCAGTCCTGAGATAAGACTTAATCCTCCTTCAGTACCAGGGATCAGCCCTGATTGCTCTAATCAACACCTTCCCTTGATTATAGTGATTTTTAGATTAGAAATGAGTACATTGTCCAGTTTAAACCAATGAGCATTAGGCCAAGGATGTACATGAATATATATATTTTTAAACATTAGAGGAGAAGAAATTTGTTCTTACTTGTGGG
>NW_007864190.1:0-610 GCF_000696425.1 Galeopterus variegatus
GGGCATAGTAAATAGAATATATAAAAAACTCTTAAAACCCAACAACAAAAAGACAAAGAGCTAAATAAAAACATGAGCAAAGGACTTGAACAGATGTTTTCTAAAGAAGATATAAAAATAGCCAATAATCACATGAAAAGAGGATCAACATCATAAGTCATTACAGTAATCCAATGACTATGGTCTGAAAGTTTGAGTCCCCCCACAAAATTTATATTTTGAAACCCACTCCTTATTAGGTGATGGTATTAGGAGGTGGGGACTTTGGAAAGTAATTTGGTCATGAGGACCTATCCTCATGAATAGAATCAGTGCCCTTATAAAAGATGCCTAAGGGAGCTTCTACCATGTGAGGACACATGGAAATCACCATCTATGAGGAATTGGCCCTAACTAGACATCCATTCTGCTGCCACCTTAATCTTGGACTTCTCAGCCTCCAAAACTGTGAGCAATAAACTTCAATTGTTTATAAATTTTTAAAAGATGATATTTTAAGTTTCATATATAAATCCAAGTGCCTTTAACTAGGTCTGACATTGTATGTAATCAAAGCTACACTTGGATTTTCTGAAATGAAACCATAATATTGCCAAAATGCATAAGATTC
>NW_007864191.1:0-610 GCF_000696425.1 Galeopterus variegatus
GCACTGGCCATCCCTATATAGGATCCAAACCCGCGGCGGGAGCGCCGCTGAGCTCCCAGCGCCGCACTCTCCCGAGTGCGCCCCAAGGCTGGCCCAAAATTAATCTTAAAGAATAAAATTAATCCTTAATTATAAGATACAACCTGGGACTTAATTTCTTGCATAAATTTAGGAATCGTGAATGACTGTCACATCCACCCATGAAATAGAGATTAGGAAAGTCTTGTTCGGGGAAGCTGCAAGGAATCTTCTACGTGAGTGCATGGGGTTTGAATTATAATTACATGCATGGATTGGGTAACCTAAACCAAGAAAATAACATTAAAAGTAGTCTTTATCTGGTAAAATACTTAGGGTTCCAGCAAACTAGAAACTACCTGATAAGGACATCTCCATAGAGATGCTAACAGTAAACAACTCCAGTGAAGATCAACTCACAGTAAAAATATTACAAAGTCCCAGGCTTCCAGACCTCCAACTACTAGGAGCATAAATGACCAAGGCCCCCAGATGCTGTACCCAGGCTGTTCCCAGCCAGTGACTGAATGCGTCAGGGATACCACAGCAACCCTTTCCTGGGAGTCACAGGATTTCTTTAACAGCTGTCTTT
>NW_007864192.1:0-610 GCF_000696425.1 Galeopterus variegatus
TTTACTTAGTGTTTCTAAACAGTTTTTTGATATTCAATGAGAAAATGCACTGTTCTTAATCGGTCAATCATCTATGGAGCACTGGGGAACTCTGCACTAGGTGATGTGGCAGACACAAAGTCAAGGAAGGCCTGGTGCTGGCTCTTAAGGATGACAGTCCTCACAATCATCTCACTCAAGGCAGGACAGCAACGCAGAGGGGAAGGAGAACTGGAGTGGCTTCCAGCACTGTCGCATCAGGCTGGTGGCCTTAGGCAAACTATCTATCTTCTATGGGCCTCATTTGTAAAATGAGAGTTTCGAACTAGAGAATGTCTAACTGTGGTCAAATTCTAAAATTCTGTGGTTCTCAGTGTTCCAAAAATCACTGGAAGCTGGAATAATCAGCAAAGACTTCCCAGATGAGCTAGACTTGAGATGGGTTTTAAAGGATAGAGAAAATAAGAATCTGTGTGGAGGGAATTTGAGAGAAGGGAGGAAGAACGAGCACATTTAAGATGGCAGGAATTAGAAGTAACGAGTAATGATTCTGGGTCATGGGTGTCATCCCTGCCAGAGGAGGGACTGTGTTGGACAATTGCCTTAGGAAATCCAGTTGGACAATAAGCAT
>NW_007864193.1:0-610 GCF_000696425.1 Galeopterus variegatus
CTTGTATATTCGTGGTAGTGATTATTGTTTCTTTGGATTTCCAGAAGCAGGACTACCTTAAAAATTTCTTGCAGTGCTGGTCGTGTGGTGGTGAACTCCTGCAGCTTTTGTTTGTCCGAGAAATCCACTATTTCTACCTCCTTTCTAAAGGATAGCCTTGCTGGGTATAGTATACTTGGCTGACAGGTTTTGTTTGTTTGTTTGTTTTTAGTATTTTATTTTATTTTTATTTTTAATTAATTTATTATTATCATTATTATTATTATTATTTACATTCTAAGATGTTGTTGCAGAACCATTGAGGGAGAAAGATGGAAGGAGAAGGGAGTAAAAGAAGGAAGGAGACAGGGGAGGGGCTGGCCCAGTGCTGGCTCCTTCGCTGACCTGGATGCAGAGGGCAGGGGGGCTTGGCCAAGGCCTGTGGGCCCCCCGATCCCTGTTCAGGAACCCGGAATGTTTCTGGCAGTGGCTGAGTCATAGCTGAGCTGGATGTGGACATCAGGATGGCATGGCTGAGAACTTTGGCCCCCCGACCCCAGCTCAGGAGCACAGGGGGCTTCTGACAGCAGCTCGGTAGCCACTGGGCTGAATGTGGACATTGGGGGCATGG
>NW_007864194.1:0-610 GCF_000696425.1 Galeopterus variegatus
TCAGGATGCCCCGAGTATGTGCTCCATGCGGTAGCTGTTTTGAACTCATTTTTGCAGGAAGGTTGGGCAGTTCCAATGTTTGCCAAGAATTTACACTGGTTCACTCAAATCACATAAGCTTCTTCTTTTTTTTTTTGTCTTTTTTTCGTGTCCGGCAACGGATCGCAACCCTCAGTGTCGCGCCCGTACCGGACCGGGACCGGCAACGGGATCGCAACCCCCGGCGTCGCGCCCACACCTCGCTCAGCCAGTGAGAGGGAACCGGTCTGTATGTGGGATCTGAACCCTTGGCGGGAGCGCCACCACGCTCCCAAGCGGCGCACTGTAGCAGTGCGCCACTGGGCCAGCCCCAAATCACATAAGCTTCTGATTGGTTATACGTTGCTCTTTATGTCCTAAATTCGAGGGACTTTGCAACAAAGAAAGAACACGGGTCACACTGTACAACTTGTGATAACATCTGGGTTATCTGTACAGCTTGTCTACTAAAAACATGTCAATTAGCAGTTATTCTGGACGTGGACAAGAGGGACGTGACTGAAGTCCCATGCTCATCTCTCTCTGGGCCTGATGAGTTTAGCAGACTTCAAATAGCTTAGATTGCTTTAAG
>NW_007864195.1:0-610 GCF_000696425.1 Galeopterus variegatus
TGATAAGGGAGGCTGCCCTCTTGTCTCCTTTAATTCTCCCCCTTTCTTGTGATTATAAAATACCATTCTTTGCTAGTCCCCCTAGGAGTGCATTTCTCAGGGCAACCTGATCCATGCATTTCCCCAGTTGCAGTCATCATGCTGGCTCGATAAAGCCCATGCTTTATAATGTTCGGCCTCAGTTTCTTTTAGGTCAACAGAAGACACATTTTTCCTCCCCTGAAGCTCCCTGTGTTGGAGACAGGAGGAGTCCTATGGCAGCATTGAATGGAGACAGGATGTGGAAACTCAGGAAGATGCAGCGGTGACAGGAAGGACAGCTCCGGCACTCACCTGCCACTCGGCTAAGGTCTGCTCCTCCTTGGCCTGGAGCTTCTGTGTCTTCTTCATCTCCTCCTGAAGATATTCCATGTCCTCTGCCAGCTTCAGCTGTGGGATGCACAGGACCACAGGATTTGGGGTCAGTGGTTCCCTCACCCCCCACCCAAATCTGGACTGTGCTCTCTGAAGTGACATCTACCCCAGACACACACCTAAGAGGTGTAGGGAATCAGAACACACCACCCCAAAATATGCCACTTTGGCATAAGGATTATTTTGAGCTAAAGGC
>NW_007864196.1:0-610 GCF_000696425.1 Galeopterus variegatus
AAATTTTGAGAAACAAAACTAGAATATCAGGTGCCAGAAGCTACAAGGAGGGGAAAATTGAAGGTTGTCATTTAATGGATATAGAGCTTCAATATTCCAAAATAAAAAAAGTTCTGGACATCTCCTGCACAACACTGTAATCATACATAATACTACTTAAAAGTAAAAAATGATTCAAATGCTAAAGTTTTTGTTATGTGTATTTTTCTTTACCAAAACTAAAATTAAAATAAATATTTTAAAAACCAATAAATGGAACAAACTAAAATATTTAAAAATATTTGATTAACAAAAATACTTAGGGAAAAGAAAAACCAAAGGATTAAAATGTAGATGACACAACAAGAACAAAGAAAAATAGCAAAATGACAGACCTCAGTATACCCTTTTAATAAGTAGATTAAATGGAATTAGTCTAAATATCCTACTTAAGGCAAAAACTATCAGATTTGATAGAAAATTTAAGAACCAATAATATGCTGTCCAGAGACATACACTTTAAATACAAAGACACAGACTGAAAGTTAAAAAACAAAATTAAATTAAAAGCACTACACAAACACTAATTATGAAAAGCTTAAGTGGAAATATTAATACTAGCCAAAAGAAG
>NW_007864197.1:0-610 GCF_000696425.1 Galeopterus variegatus
CGACACTGAGGGTTGCGATCCATTGCCGGTCACGAAAAAAGATAAAAAGGAAAAAAAAAAATTATTATTCCTGTTATATACGTATATCAAAAATGAAAAACCCACAGTTAAACCTGGTAGGCAAAAAAAAGGCAAGATTTTACTTACTAGATTGCACACTTATAAAGGACTTAGCATGTACCAGGCACTTTTCTAAGAATTTGATTCATTTATTTCTTGCAATGTCCCCATAAGGTAGGTACTATTATTACTATTATTATTATTATTATTATTATCATTATCATTATTATTATCGCCCTTGTTTTGTAGATAAGAAAACTAAAGCACAGGACAGTTAGGTAATCTTGCCAAGGTTACAAGGTAAACTGTGGATGAGCCGAGATTCAAGTCTAGGCAGTTTGGTTCCTGCGACACTCACACGCTAATGCCATAGCACCGCCACTGGGTGTCAGCATACCAAACTGAAGGGTTAACCCTTACTTTAGAGGAAGAAAAGGGAACAGCATTTACCGAGGGCCTTCCAAGTGCAAAACACTTATGCATGCATTTTCTAATTTAATCTAAGAGGTGAAAAAAAACTACAGGAACAGGATATGCAACATTTAGTGAC
>NW_007864198.1:0-610 GCF_000696425.1 Galeopterus variegatus
ACCATTAAGAAAGTGAAAATCAAGCAAACAGTTGGATATGAGATTTTCAGTACATTTATCTAATGAGGAATTAATATCCAGAATACATAAATAACTGCTACAAAGCAGAAAAAAAAGACCAAAAACAAAATTTTATTTTAATAAATAAAGAGTTTGCACGGGCCCTTCACTACAAAAAAGTATTTCCAAATGGTTAATAAGAATATAATATAACTTTATCTCTCAGGGAAATACAAATTAAAACCACAATAAGCTTCCAGTCAAAATGGAAGAGTAGATGGTTCGTAGCATCACTCTCTCTCCCAAATCAACCAATTTGCAACTGTTAAAAAGCAACAACGGGAGGCCCAAGAGCCATGCCAGAACAGGCAGGAGCTGCACGCCATGGGACCCCCCGCCCAGGCCAGTGCCCACTGCCCAGAGAGGCCTGAGAGCCACTGGGCCCACACACCCCAAGTCAGCTGTGCAGGAACAGACTGGAGCCATGGGACCTGCGGCCCAGGTCTGCCCCTGCTGCTTAGAGAGGGCTGAGAGCCACCGGGCCCGCACGTACCAAGTCAGCCATGCTGGAACAAGCAGGTGCTGCAGAACACTCAGCCCAGGTCAGTCC
>NW_007864199.1:0-610 GCF_000696425.1 Galeopterus variegatus
AGGTGATGTTACCCTAATGACCACATGCTGGTTGCTCAGGGAACCCTGGGAAGGCTGCCCCAATGACCCAACCCATGAGTCTATCTATCCTCAGATTCTGGCAGATGTGGAAGCACCTAGTCATCTTCCTGAGATCTGAAAATGTACAAACTTCTTGCAGGTGAAACCACCTACTGCTTCCTTCAAAAGGGCACTGAAGATTGAAGGGGGTTGCCAGACTCGGGGAAGATGAGACCTGCAGCAGAAGTTTGCTGTGCCTTGCATCACTGATTTTAGCACATCTGTGGTGGACAGAGTCCCACCTTAGGATACAGAGGCACATCTTTGCTTTTCTGCCTGTGGTCTCTCTCTGCAGCTGTGGGGCTTAGTCCACACCCAGCCACAGTCAGGAAATGTGGGGGAGTTAACAGCCCCAAGAGCAACCTTCAACAATGGGGGACAGAAGACAGTAGACAAATCCATCCTTCAAAGGAACAATTCTAAGGCATATTCTATATGGTTGTCTGGAGTGGCCCTGGCAGGAATGAACCCCAGTTTCCCACAGTGGCCCCCAGCTCAATAATGCATTCTTTTAAAAAAAAAACTTGTGAAATATATATATATATATATA
>NW_007864200.1:0-610 GCF_000696425.1 Galeopterus variegatus
CTCATGCAGTGGCAGGGACAGGCTGCAGGATAAGTTGAGGCACAGGCAATGGAAGACCTTTTGGGCATCATTTCTTCTAAAAGGTAAGTTGCTGTCGGTGCACACTGGTAAGCCAGAGGACGTTGCACTATTCATCCCCTACCCCTCCACGAAGTTTGGCTTGCAGTAGGAGGAGCCAATGGCAAACAGATAAAACCACAGGCACTAGTCCAAAATGACCAAATCTCCTAATGAAATGGTGCCCGTGGGGACAGAGAAAAGGGAAGGGACATGAGGAGAACATGCATGGTCTTGGGAGGGATGACAGCCTGGTCCTGGGGAGAGGGATGATGACGATGACAATGGTGTCAGCAACAGCAGCACCAGGTGATGACATGGGGCACTCACTTTGTATTAAGCCCTGCTCTGAGCTCCTAACACATCCTAACTTGTTTATGGGACTATAAGACTCTAGTGGGGGACATTGGGTAGCTGACGGTGCTGTATTTCACTCATGATTTGCTATAAAAATAACTCGTTCTATAGGAATATAAGGCTTATTGCCCTACAGAGGAAAGACAGCAAGGACATGGGCTATTCAGAGAAGGGTTTAAATCCTGGCTTGCCTGTC
>NW_007864201.1:0-610 GCF_000696425.1 Galeopterus variegatus
AATACTTACTAGGGATCAGGCAATAAGATGAGTGTTTTATATGCATGATTTAATTTAATCTCTAGTCCCATTTTGCAGATGGAGAAACTGATACATCAATACTACTATTAGCCTCATTTTGCAGATGAGAAAACTGTCACATAGAGACACTAGATCACACAGATAGTGAGTGGGTGAGTCAGGATCTCAACCTGGGCAATCCAGAGCCTGCCCTCCAAAACCTCTCACCATGGAGTCTGGAATGATGGGGAATGGAGATGCAAGCAGTTTGGGTGAGGAAGGCTGGCGGACCCAAATGAGGCCCTCCAGCAGGGACTGCCGTGAGGTGGCCTGTGGAGCCTGGCTCATGTGGTGTGGGTGGAGGAGCCCTAGGATGACGAGCGGCATTAGCAAGGAGGGCACCCAAGAGCCGGAGGAAACTCCACCACCCCTCATAATTTTTTCTAGAACCTAGTGTTGCCCTAGCTTTGCTAGCTCTGGGACTCACATGAAGACTACAAAGGAGTCTCAATGGCCTGCAAGTCAAGGATGTGGTTGTTAGATGGATGGTCTCATAAAAGAAGTCCATAGCCCAATAAGATCAGAAAAAGAACCAAGATCTATTAGCATA
>NW_007864202.1:0-610 GCF_000696425.1 Galeopterus variegatus
AAAGAAAAGTATCATTTCAAACTGTGTGACATTACTGCTAACCCATCTAAAATATAAGAATTTATTTTATAACAGCACAGTTATTTTCTGTTGACCATGGTGATCTTATTAACTTGTAGAAGCAGGGATGAGAGATATAACTTCATGTATTTGATCATTTAAATTTATGAAAGAAAATGTTCTGGAAGTAGTCTGAAAAATTGCTTTAGATGAATAAGTATTGATATAAAAGGAATAGAAATTTACATTATAATTGTGACATGTCTTTGATGCTCAAATCTGGATAATTACTATATTTATCATTATACGAATAAAATGTAATTATTTTTGTGGCTCTTTACCAATTTCTCACTAAATCCCCCTTCTTCTCCCCCTTTCCCACTTCTAGTAGCCTCAGTTCCGTTCTCTCCTTTTGAAAGTTCAACAAATTATTGTGATTGTTGTATGACATTCTTAAAAATAAAAAGTTTAATGAAATTTGTCTCCCCCACATTCTTCTCTTATTTAAAGTAATTTTTTCAGTGAAATGTAACAGTGACGACTTTATGGAATACAAAGAAGACCAAAATAGTATGGGTGATATATACATCAAAATTTTACGTTAACAGAT
>NW_007864203.1:0-610 GCF_000696425.1 Galeopterus variegatus
CTGATACTTTGCAAAACCCTGACAATGTATGCTACAATAAACAATGAATTTCACACCTCATAAATACTCCCATAGATCCACCCACATGCCTCTTCCTCACACGCCTTGTTTCTGTTCTTCCAATTTTTCTCTTTCTGGGTCCCTTAACAACCAACCAAGTCACTCACCATTATTCACAAATTTTGTATATTCTAACCTTCAGTGATGTCTCTTTCTACATAAGGTGGGTGGCTAGGTGAACTGTCCAAGGTTCTGACCACTGGGAACATTCAGCCCTACTGAAGTCTTTCAGGGCCATCCCTTTTTGCTTTCACATGCCAAGATAACCCATCTGTAAAGCAAGCTCAGCATTTTTCCTTTTCCATCGCTTGGTTGTAAGGAACACATATATGACCTAGGTGTCAACTGATGGGGAGGAGCAGGTGCATTAGCAGTGGATGACATCAGGTCTTGTGCTCTCTTGCCCTGCTCAAGTCCAACTCTAAGTTAATTACTTAGATCTTGCAATGGATTGATCCTGCCTTTGGTGGATCTGGCAGAACTCAGCTAATGGCAGGCAGTTTGGGCAGCATGGTCATCTGTTCTGTCTCTAATAGAATACTTTTTTTTT
>NW_007864204.1:0-610 GCF_000696425.1 Galeopterus variegatus
AGAATCTTGTCATCTGTGTATGAAAAATTTCCATTGGCTTCCATTGCATGGTCCCAGGTATAGGATCTGGGCAAGGTGGATAGTGTAGACAACACACTTATTATTTATTGTGAGAAAATAAATAAGAAATCTGTCTCTGATCTAGAACACTTCATGTGTGCATTCTGGATAGACATGATAAAAATGAATACTAAACCCCCAAAATAACTAGAAATAAAATTGCTAGGTCTTTGGATATGTATATATTTAACCTTAACAGATATCCCCAAATCATTTTCCAAAGTGGTTGTATCAATTTACACTTTCAGCAGCAGTTTTTGAGAGATCAGTTTGCTCACCAACACTAGGTGCTGTCAGGCATTTTTAGTTTTAGCCACTCCAGTGGTTCTGCCATCTCATCCCTTTGTGGTTTTAATTTGTGCTTTTCCTGATGACCAATGCAGTTGATCACTTTTTTGTGTTCATTGGCTATTTGGACTTTCCCATTTTATTTGAAGAACAGTTTGTTTTTTGCTGATTTTTCTACTGGGTTTCTCCTTATTCTTACCCACCTCTTCCTTTGAATTATAGGCACTTTTTATATTCTTTATATATACATGAGTCTCGACTG
>NW_007864205.1:0-610 GCF_000696425.1 Galeopterus variegatus
ATTATTTTTTTTCTTTCAAATTAGTGTCATTTGAACCAGAGGTGGATTGGGGGTCACCAAGGTCCATAGTTAGTCAAGGGTGCATCTTTGTGGGGCAAAAATAACAATGGAAATGTTATAAAGAAGAAAACTGTATTAACCACTACTACCAATGGAGAGAGAGGACTCTAGATGGTTAGAAGGAATACTCTGATAAGCTGTTTGGAGTGGGGGTTAAGTCCACAAATAACCTGTTCAGGTAACACTAGATCATCACTGAACAGCTCTTTGGGTTAATAGGTTTGGATCCTATTAACTACTGAGTGAGATACATAAGTAGGAAATTGGGAGAGACTAAGACTCCTCATTGGCCCTGATTAGCTACCCAACCCCATACCCCTTTCAGAAAAGCTCTCACATTCTTTATAAATAAATGCTTATTAGATATTATAGAATACAGCTTTGAAGGGACACCAAATTACCAGCTGTTCAGTGTCATCACGTGTTCTGATCTGGCTCTTCTCTGTGTTCTGCACTGCAGGATTCCTGAAAGTTTCTGGCCTGGAGCTCGGACCATTTTTCTAGTTGCCAGGGCTGATAAAATCCCTTCCCTTTTCCATTTTTATGTTCA
>NW_007864206.1:0-610 GCF_000696425.1 Galeopterus variegatus
TATTCTAAGTGAATCATTGTGCAGGATACGCATGCATTAAAACAACACACTGTTGTGTTAAATATAAATAAAATTGAAAAAAAAATTCTGTGGAATTTAGGGAAGTGATGTTTTTGTTTGTTTTTTTAGGGTCTCTCAAGTACAAGTCTTCACTGAGTTTGAAATATCTATCACATACTTTTTTTTAATGCAAATTATAGCCAGGCTTACATACGATGGACCACCCACTAACATCCATTTTCTCATCTTCTTAAAATTGAACTAGAATGACAATAAATGAACAATAAATAAAGAAATCTACCAGGAAAAATCAGCAGTGACTAGTTAAATAGGTGTTCAAGAGATGGAAAGCCCTGCAGGACTGTTACCTACCTAGCAGTTCCAAGTTCCAAGTGCTCACCAAAAGGAACACTGAAGAGAAATAAGTGATTTGTCTTGTCAACCCTGGAAAGGCTCTGGGCTTTGAGGTTCAAAGTTGTAAAAGACTGAGAAGGAGATACAGGTTGAAAACAGGGGAACTAGTTGAGAATCCTAGTTGAAAATAAGTAGATCCCTGGTTTTCTACCCAACTCTACCTTCAGAGAGCAGGTGGCCAACCTTATGTTCTTTG
>NW_007864207.1:0-610 GCF_000696425.1 Galeopterus variegatus
TTCTTTTAAAGCCCTCAGAACCACACCCCTGACCACCATTTTTAATCCATTCAGTACTGCAGGGTCCTACAATCCAATCACTTCTTTTTTTTTCTTTTTGTCTTTTTTCGTGTCCGGCAACGGGATCGCAACCCTCGGCTCCACGCCCACACCTCGCTCAGCCAGTGAGCGGGAACCGGTGTGTATGTGGAATCCGAACCCTCGGCGGGAGCGCCACCGCGCTCCCAAGCGGCGCACTGTAGCAGTGCGCCACCGGGCCGGCCCTCCAATCACTTCTTTAAGGATCCACACTTCAATTACCAGAATAGGATTTCCCACCTCCTAACAGTCACAGTGGGGGCTAAGTTTCTAATACATAAAACTTGGGGGACACAATTTAAGCTTAATTTAGTTTTGGGAGGACATAATTCAATCCACTACAGTGGATAATCCAAGTAAATCTATTTTATAGATGAAGACACTGGGTACATAGAGATTAAGGGAGTTATTAATAAGCAGTAGAAACTGGCACATAACTCCACAGCATCTTACTTCAATGTCTGTGGTCATAATCCTTCTATTGTAATGTTTCTAATGAAACATGTGCAGTTGAGTATTTATTTTTTATTTT
>NW_007864208.1:0-610 GCF_000696425.1 Galeopterus variegatus
TATTTGGTGTAAGAAATTTGTAAGCAGAAAAGCATTAAGGAAGCTGCATGACTACTTGCAACAGCCTATGCTGAGTTATGACAGAAAAGGCATGAGGTAAATCCAGAATTATAATTTAAAAGGAAGCAGAGAGCAAAACATTGGAAAACTTTCAACCTGGCCACAAAAGTGAGGGTCTAGCCCATGGACAGTTTGCTAAGGAGATGAGTACAGAAGAACAGGATTATTGAGCAAAGGGGAAAAAAGACCTTGAAGGCATTTCAGGTGCTGCCTCTTCCATTACGGAACCAGAGATATAGGGAGACAGAATGGTCTAGGACTACAGGCATGAGGTGCCCTGCTCAGGTTCACTGCCGAAGGCTACCTTGCAAAGCTGTTTCCAGCACCCAGCACCCCTGCTGCCTTGGCTGCTCCAGCTATGGCTAAATTGCCCCCAAGTGGCTTGGTCTGCAGCTTTGGAAAACACGAGCTGGAAGACTTGGCGGTGTCCTTGTGGAGTTAAGTCTGCAGGATCACAGAATGCCAGAGCTAAGAAGGCTTGGGAGCCTCCACCCCAATTTCAAAGGATGTGTGGAAAAGCCTGGGGCCTAGGAAGAGATCACAGGGGCAG
>NW_007864209.1:0-610 GCF_000696425.1 Galeopterus variegatus
CCATATCCATGATTCTTGATGCAGGGGCCATGTTAGTGATCAAGACAGACACAATGATGTCTTCATGGAGCATAACTTCTAGAAGGGAAAGTTAGGCTGTGGATGGACGGATGGATAGGTGGACGGATGGAAGAATAGACAGACCAATGGATGGATGAATGGATGGACGGGTGGATGAATGGTGCTATGAACTGAATGTTTGTGTCCCCCCCACCCCTAAATCCATTTGTTGAAAACTGATGTCCAATGCGATGGTGCTTAGAGGTAGGGCCTTTGGGAGGTGATTAGGTCATGAGGGTGGAGACTTCATGAATGGGATCAGTGCCCTTTTAAAAGAGGCCCCAGAGAGCTCCCTCGTCCCTCCTGCCATGTGAGGACACTGTGAGAAGACAGACACCTATGAACCAGAAAGTGGGCCTTCAAACACTAAATGGGCCAGTGCCTTGGTCTTAGACTTCCCAGTCTCCGGGACTGTGAAAAATAAATTTCTGCTGTTTATTGGCCACCCAATCGATGGTATTTTGTTATAGCAGCCTGAACAAACTAAGAACAGATGGATGGATGGATAAACAGATGGGTGGATAAACGGATGGATGGATGGATGGATGGA
>NW_007864210.1:0-610 GCF_000696425.1 Galeopterus variegatus
GCTTTTCAAATTTGTGGGCATAGAGTTATTTATAATATTCCTTTATTTTCTTTTTAATGCCCGTAGAACACAGAGTGATGTTCCCTCTTTCGTTTCTGATATTAGTGATTTGTGTCCTCTCTCTTTCTTTATCAGTTAGCCTGGCTAGAAGCTTATGGATTTTATTGATCTTTTCAAAGAAACTGCTTTTAATTTCACTGATATTCTCTCTTGATTTCCTGTTTTCAATTTCATTGATTTCTGCTCTAATTTTTATTATTTCTTTTCTTTTGCCTACTTTGGCATTTGCTTTTTTTTTGCATAGTGTCCTCAAGTGCAAGTGTTTTTCTAGTTTATTTGCCTTTTTGTTTTATTTCTGCTTTTTTTTATTTTTTTTTTTTTTCCTTTTTTGTCTTTTTTCGTGTCCGGCAACGGGATCGCAACCCTCAGAGCATACATTATACGAAGTTATACGAGCATCGCGCCCGCATCTTGCTCAGCCAGTGAGCGGGAACCGGTCTGTATGTGGGATCCGAACACTTGGCGGGAGCGCCATCGCGCTCCCAAGCGGTGCACTGTAGCAGTGCGCCACCAGGCCGGCCCCATATTTCTGCTGTTTTTAATGTAGAGT
>NW_007864211.1:0-610 GCF_000696425.1 Galeopterus variegatus
TGTTGTCTGTTATGTGAAATTCAGTGTCTTAATCAGCATACCACAAAAAGATTGCAAAATAAGGTAATACCTATGGTAATACCTAATACCTGTCTGTTGAATAGCATGCAACCTCAGTATACGTAAATCAGATGGTTAGTTTGGCTATGTGTAGATATAAATACATGTTGATGATATCAATCTGTTGGCAAGAGCAGTGTTAAGAGACATCTCTGTTCCCATCTGAATTCTCCACCTTCTTTCTTCTTTACAAATGCTTTGAGTTTGCATCCTTGGGTATAGCACAACAGTTAAGCAAGTTACTTAACTACTTTAGACTACGAGAAAAAAAAAGTAGTAAGGTAAAGAGGTCAGAGTAGTAGGAAAGTAATGTGGTTTAAACCATAACAAATGTGAACTAGTATTATTATTTTATTTATAATTTTCTTATGTTTCTGCAATGATTTTTCCTTTTCCATGAGTGTATGTCCTTAAAGGAAACTATTTCTACTAGAGGAGGACTCAATTTAGAGAAGATAAGCTCAGACTAAAATTTAGGTATTAGTAGTAATATGTGTAATAATACATATGTATGTTAGAAAGAGTGTATTATTTTAAAGCCTACAAAAAA
>NW_007864212.1:0-610 GCF_000696425.1 Galeopterus variegatus
TACATCAAATTAATGCCAATAATATATCTTAACCAAATATATCCAAAATATTTTCAATTTGGGGCCGGCCTGTGGCTCACTCAGGAGAGTGTGGTGCTGATAACACCAAAGCCCCGGGTTCGGATCCCATATAGGGATGGCCGGTTGGCTCACTGGGTGAGCGTGGTGCTGACAAAATATTTTCAATTTGACATGCACAAATTATTTTTTAATGTGACTACTCAAATTTAAAATTGCAAAATACTTGCATTATATTTATATTATACAATATTGGACTGGAAAGTTGACAGTTAAACAAATTTGAAATTTATTTTGGAAAAGAAAATGACTGGATTTTCTTGAAATGAATGTGGGATTAAAGGAAATTGGGAAACAAATGTGTTCTTAGGTTTCTTGTTTTGGGCCATTGTATGGGTGGGCGTGAATGTGACTAATGAGCTAAGGTAGATTGGAGGAATCGGTTTGGGGCAGAAGTTTGATTCCATTTGATTCCATTTCAGTGGGCTTATTAGACTTCAATTTTTTTTATTTTAAAGTTATGTCACGTGGGTTATTGCATAAATGATTTTGAAAATTAGAGCATAAGTTTGGCTTATGATAGGAATTTTAT
>NW_007864213.1:0-610 GCF_000696425.1 Galeopterus variegatus
GGGCATAGTAAATAGAATATATAAAAAACTCTTAAAACCCAACAACAAAAAGACAAAGAGCCAAATAAAAATATGAGCAAAGGACTTGAACAGATGTTTTCTAAAGAAGATATAAAAATAGCCAATAATCACATGAAAAGATGATCAACATCATAAGTCATTACAGTAATCCAATGACTATGGTCTGAAAGTTTGAGTCCCCCCACAAAATTTATATTTTGAAACCCATCCCTTATTAGGTGATGGTATTAGGAGGTGGGGACTTTGGAAAGTAATTTGGTCATGAGGACCTATCCTCATGAATAGAATCAGTGCCCTTATAAAAGATGCCTAAGGGAGCTTCTACCATGTGAGGACACATGGAAATCACCATCTATGAGGAATTGGTCCTAACTAGACATCCATTCTGCTGCCACCTTAATCTTGGACTTCTCAGCCTCCAAAACTGTGAGCAATAAACTTCTATTGTTTATAAATTTTTAAAAGATGATATTTTAAGTTTCATATATAAATCCAAGTGCCTTTGACTAGGTTTGACATTGAAGGTACTCAAAGCTACACTTGGATTTTCTGAAATGAAACCATAATATTGCCAAAATGCATAAGATTC
>NW_007864214.1:0-610 GCF_000696425.1 Galeopterus variegatus
TTTCTTCCTTCCATTTTATTAAGATTTTAAAGCAAATCCCAGAAATCACATCATTTTACTCTTACAATACTTTACTATGAATTTCTAAAAATATGGACATTTCTTACATAACTACAAAGCCATTATTATTTCTAACAAACAATAATTCTTTGGTATCATCTAATACCCAGACCATATTTAAATTTCCCCAACTGTCTCAAAAAATCTTTTATGGTTGGTTTGTTTAAATGATCCAAACAAGTTGTACATACCACATTTGCATATTAGGTATCTTAAATCCCTCTTACGTATAGCCCCCTAACTTTCTTCACATGCCATTATCTTGTTGAAGAAATTCATACGGGGCTCATCTAGAGCCCTGTCCTGATATCTACTTTCTTAGTTTGTTTATCTTCTGTGGTACCATTTAACTTATTCCTCTGTCTCCTGAATTTTCTGCAACCTTATGGATCACTTGATTAATTTCAGATTCAACTCTCAGGCAATAATAGCTCATAGGTGGTGCTGTGTACTTCTTTGAGCATCACGGCCATCCCACTTTCAGTGACTTCAGAGAATTTCCCCACTTAGACATTTCTAAAGGTCTAATGATTGCATCCCTTGATGACAG
>NW_007864215.1:0-610 GCF_000696425.1 Galeopterus variegatus
CGGGCAGGGCGGGGACCTCGGGGCGGCGACCGTGCGGCCATCCCCGCCGTCCCTGCCTCGGGCCCTGGAACTGCGGGGGGAGGGGAGGGGGCGTCGGGAAGCGCCCGGGGACGTGCGAGCCGTCCGCAGAGGCGACTTCCTGGTCGGTTTGTGGGTGCAGGGGCGCGTGGCTGAGAATGTGTGACTTGTGCTGTGCGGGTCCTGTCCCCCCCTCGCCCCCCGGGCGCAGAGTCGCAGAAGCCCACCCTGGTATGTTGACTCGGTGCCAGCAAGACTAGAGGAAAACTGGGTGGGCGGGGCCAGGATGGAGCGAGGGGGCTGAGTTGGCAAGAGGCCTGCCAGGCGCCACATTTGCACCATCTCCCCCCTGCACCCTTTCTCTGTCCCCCACGTTTCCAAGTAGGAATTTGGGAAGAGGGGGCCTGTCTGAGGCTCAGAAAGGCAGGAGTGTGCCGCCCAGAGAGGGGCGACTGCCCCCCGCCCAGTGGGCAGCGTGGAAGTTTCCATACAAGGAGGTGGGAAGGAGCCCCCCCACCCGCACGCACTGCTCCTATTGCCCTGTGCAGGCTTGGGCTGGGGGTGCAGGATGAGCCCCCCCCCACCACCACCG
>NW_007864216.1:0-610 GCF_000696425.1 Galeopterus variegatus
CTAGGCACTCAGTGAGCACTCGGCAACCGTGGTCTTTTTCATTCCTGTTAGGAACATTCTCCATGGCTTGAAATAGTCCGACAACAGGATACTTAATAGTAATCTCCCACCCCCTGGAGGTGGTAGTCTCCTTCGCCATTCTGCAGGATAATTTGAGGGCAGCAAGAAGACTGCAAGAAGGAAGCCAGCAGGTGGGACAGAGGGGCCGCGGGGCTGCCGGACACAGGGCCACCAGCTCCCCCGCTCGTGTCCTGGCCTGGGAAGGCCAGCCCCCGTGCTCAGCCTGGCTCCGCATCAGATGGAGACAGGTGAGGAGAGGAAAGGCAGGAGAGCAGGAGAAGGGTCTGGTGGGGCTGGTGCACCCGGGGAGGGAAGCCGTGGGAGCCAGGCCTGCACCGTGAGGAGCCGCAGAAGCTCTGGGAGGGCTGGAGGAGTGTGATGAGGGACAGGCAAGAGGTGTCTCCGGCCCAGTGGGAGAGGGTGTGAAGAGAGGGGAGACGAAGAGCGAGAGAAGAAACAGGGCCGAACATTCAGGAAGCAGCCTCTCAGCTGATGAGAGCCAGCAGAGGAGCATGCTCCCCCCAGCCCGGGCCACCATCCCTGGCTCTTG
>NW_007864217.1:0-610 GCF_000696425.1 Galeopterus variegatus
CAAAGCCCACTCCAGAGTGCTAGGAAAAACAACTGCTCTACTAGATGACCAGACATCAATGTTGAAATGCTAGAAATACAAAAACCCAATAAAATATGACACTGCCAAAAGAATACACTAATTCTCAAATGTCAGACCTTATAGAACAGGAAACCCTTGAAATCACTGAATAGGAATTCTGAGCAACAATATTGAGGAAACTCACTGACATATGAGAAGACTCAGTTAGACAACATAATGAAATGAGAAAAAAATCCAGGATATGAAGGAGAAAATTTAAGAAGACATTAATGCCTTAAAAAAGAATGTAGCAGAACTCATGGAACTGAAATAGTCACTCAGTGAAATGAAACAAACAAACATACAATAAAACAACTGATAGCTTCAGTGGCAGGCTAGAACAAAGGGAAGAAAGACTTTCTAATCTTGAAGATAGTCTTTTCAGAATAACCCAGGCAGACAAAAGAATGAAAAAAAGAATTTTAAAAAGTGAAGAATATCGAAGAGAGCTAGCAGACAACCTTAAGCACACAAGCATTCAAATCATGGGTTGTGGTATATCTACACAATGGAATACTACTCAGCTATAAAAACGAATGAAATACTGCCA
>NW_007864218.1:0-610 GCF_000696425.1 Galeopterus variegatus
CTATCTATCTATCTATCTATCTATATCTATCTATCTTTTTATCTAAATTCCCTCCATGAGTTTCATAGCAAAAGAAACCAATCCCATGTTCTTTCATTAGGTTGGTGTCAGATATGCATGCCCTGGGTGTGGGGATTTGAGGCCCCTGAGCACATGGCCTGCCCAGGCTTTGGGTGTCCCTTCCTGGTGGTGTACTTGCAGGAAGAAGGCTGCTGTCACTGAATGGTATGTGTTCCATTCACTGCATCCTGTTCAGGGATAATTTAGGTGAAGAAATGCAGTCCTCTTCATGTATGGGGTTGCAGTCTTTCCTCTTGTTCTGGTGGATGTGGGGTCCTTGTGGGGCCTAGAGTCTGGGCCATAATCTAATATTTCCGAAACATCCTCATTGGGTCTTGAGCATTGTTTTACTAAGCTGCCATAAATTACATGTGGAACCCTGGGATATTCGGGGTTCATAGGGACTAGAGGCCAACTGCGGTACTGAGCACTATATAAAATCAGAAGGGCATGAAGGAGAATTCACTTGCACAGTCTCAGGGCAAATAGATAGGGCTGCTCACAGTACTAGAACAAGATGAAGCCAAATGACACACCAGCTGTGCAAATG
>NW_007864219.1:0-610 GCF_000696425.1 Galeopterus variegatus
CTATTCATCCATAGAAAAGAATGAAGTTTTTCCATTTGCAGCAACATGGATGAGCTTGGGGAAAATTGAAAATTATAGTAAGTGAAATAAGCCAGGCACAGAAAGAGAAATATTGCATGTTCTCACTCATAAATGGGACCTAAGAAAGAAAGAAAGAAAAAGAAAAGAAAGAGCACAATAAAATATTGAATTTTCAGAAGGAGAGAACAGAACTATAGCCACTAGAGGTGGAAAAGGGAGAGGGGGAGGGAGGTTGGGTACTATTTGGGTAAGGGACACAAAGGGTAATTACGATTTGTAATGATGAACATGCTAGTAATAATATTGATTGATCATATACTGTACATAAATACTGATAGTCAACTCTGCATCCCATAAATATGTATAATAGAAAATAAATAATTTTAAAAAACTGAATTTCTGAAATGCTCAATACGAAGTATCAAAGAATATCGTAAAAAGAGCAATTAATTAAAGCAAACAGAACCCACACAAAATGGATATTATATATCTATTTCATGACAAACTGAAAGTTTAAGTACCTTACATAACAATATACTGTGTAGAAATGAAAAATGAGAGAATTAGACCTCAATAAACTGACTTTTTT
>NW_007864220.1:0-610 GCF_000696425.1 Galeopterus variegatus
ATTGGAGTACAAGTATCCCTTCAGCATGATGATTTCCATTCCTCTGGGTATATTCCCAACAGTGGAATAGCTGAGTCATATGGTAGATCTATCTGTAATTGTTTGAGGAACTTCCATAAAATTTTCCATAAAGCCTGCACCATTTTGCAGTCCCACCAACAGTGGATGAGAATTCCTTTTTCTCTGCATCCTCTCCAGCACTTACCTTTCTCAGTCTTTTAAATGTTAGCCAACCTAGCAGGAGTGAGATGGTATCTCAAAGTAATCTTGATTTGCATTTCCAGGATGCTGAGTGAAGTTGAGCATTTTTTCCTGTGTCTGTTGGCCATTCATATATCTTCCTTTGAGAAATGCCTAGTCAGCTCCTTTGCCCATTTTTTAATTGGGTTGTTTGTTTTTTGCTGTAAAGTTGTTTGAGTTCCTTATGTATTCTGAATATTAATCCTTTGTCAGACGCATATTTTGCAAATATTATCTCCCAATCTGTTGGTTGCCTTTTTACTCTGTTGATTGTTTCTTTTGCTGTGTAGAAACTTTTCAGTTTGATATAATCCCATTTGTTTATTTTTCCTACAGTTGCTTGTGCTTTTGGGGTCCTATTCATGATGTC
>NW_007864221.1:0-610 GCF_000696425.1 Galeopterus variegatus
ATTAGAGTGAAACCCAGACATTTGTGGATGCTATTGGAAAGAAAGAAAAGAAGCTTTAAAACAAAATTGCCTATCTAGTCAAATCAGGAAAGAGGTCAGCTTGAATTTGTAGATAGCTCATTTGCCACCATGAGGGAAACTCCTATCTGACAATGGAGTTGACAAACCAAAGAAGAAATCTGGGACATACAGCAGAAGTAACTATGACTGATGAGCACCTGGATACAGTTGTGTCTGCAGTCCAAACTTCCAACAGATGTATTACATGAGCTCAAAAATGGTCTTTTTTTTTAGTGTAAGCCAGATGCAATTGTTTTGTTTTGCTTTGCTTTTTTTCACTTGAAAAAAAAAATAAAACTACTTGATTAATTTTATAGATTCAGGACCTCACATTACTTACATTGATCTCTCAAACATGAAAAGATATTGAAATAAAGTGACAGAGACAGAAAGGAAGGACAGAAGGGACAAAAGAAGAAAAAAAGGATTAGTAGGAGTGATATTTAAGTTTTAATTGAACATTCAACCTAAGAACCAGAAAGGCTAAAGGCTGACAGTCTCCTAATCTTCATAAAATCATGTTCTGCCCCAAGAGATACTAACCGTGAAA
>NW_007864222.1:0-610 GCF_000696425.1 Galeopterus variegatus
AAACAAGTGTTTATGACATTTTGTTTTTTAAATGAAACTGTCAGCCAAGTTAAAAAAAAAAATTCTTTTCATCCCTGGCTGCAGCCTAGGAGGATGAATGTGGCAATATGCCCCCTCTGCAGACTCTCAGCAATGCTGCAGCACCTCCCGGGGGATGTTATTAGTGTCCCAGCTTCTTGTACAGACAGGGAGACAGGAGAAGCTGATTACCATTCAGATCAGCAAGGCTGTCTGGGAGCTGACATCACCGCCAGGTAAATAGAAGGACACTTGCTATGGACTGAGCATGTTCTATGTTTCCCGTTGTGGCAAAAGTACAGAGTTGCAACCATGGCATGTGTGGCCAGCTCATGGAGAATGTCTCCAGTCCCCCACATGCAGGGGTACACTTCGTGCACAATGTGCTTTAGTACTTCACGTCACTTAGCGTCCCCTCCCATCCCCAATATCCTCAGCTGTCAAATATGGGGCTGATCTGGACCTAGCAGGGAGTGGGGATTGATCACAACCCAAGTCTGTACCTCTGTCCCCCACCACTTCCTGGGTGATGGCCCCTCTGTGTGGTGACAATGTCCACTGGTCAGTCATGACCTGTATCAAACAACAACAG
>NW_007864223.1:0-610 GCF_000696425.1 Galeopterus variegatus
GTAATTGATGCTCCCACTTACAGGCCATGGCTATTGGTTCCCAAGCTTATATTGAGGCCAGGCCTCATTACAAAAAAATGATCAAGCATTTTTTCTTCAGATTGTCTGGGTCAAACCTGTCCCAATGGTTAAGGGTACATCTGAGAAGGGCATCCAGGGGAACTGACTGCTTCCCATTATACCCTGCAAGGAAGAAAGAGGGAATGTCTAAGGGGATGATCAAAATCCTCTCCAGAGCATCCTCTGAAGTAGAGTATTTTGCCCTTGAGGAGGATCTGTGGGCATCATCAACTGGGTTCCTCTGACCATGGTTGGCCATAGGGCTTTTTCTTTTGCCTTCCCTTAAGACTGACTTTGGCTCCTTACTCATGATCCTGTGCTTTATAAAAGCAACTTGACATAACAATGCTTGCTATTGGCTTCTTACAGTGAATTAGTCCAAATTAACATGGGAGTATGTTAATTTGTGCTAGTGCCTGAAGTGAAGGTGGGGAGCAAGATCTGCCCATCCAAGTAGGTAGAAAGGAATGCAATTAATATCCCATTGATAACAATGCTATTCCACAAGTATAACAGCCCAGACTGTGGGATGAGTTGAAATAAAAAAAAA
>NW_007864224.1:0-610 GCF_000696425.1 Galeopterus variegatus
GAGAAAGATGGTAGTTGGAGAGAAGGTTAAAATATAACCTGGAAAACTACACGTGTTTACTGTATATGTTAGTTGACAAACGGGTGTTTTGCCACTGTAAATCACTTCTGTTTGAATGTTTAAGCTATTCTTGGAACAAATTTGACCCATCACTTTCTTTAATCCTGGTTTCAGGAAGGGAGCTGTGGTTTAAATTATTTTCCTTCCTTACTGAGCAACTATTAGATCAATAATACTGTATTTTATGTAAGAAATAAAACAAATCTCTCTTCTTTTAAAATTCATATTAGATCTGGTAGACTGACATGCAAACAACTAGCCAAAATAAAATGGAGTGAATCCAGTGCTAGAGCAAAGTGCTATTAAAGCCAAAAAACAAACAAACAAAAGATTCTGACTGTGTGGTATGGCCCAGTGGTCAGATTCATAGAAAAGACAGTTAAACTAAGCCTTGAAAATTGAGTTAGATCAGAAAGAATGGAAGGCGTGGACGTGCTTGACTTGGTGGGAGTGTGATAGGACATAAGACAAATTAATAAAATGGAATAGATTTAGGATTCTGACTGATTGGCAGGGTTATGTGAAACTCCAGCTCTGACTAAATTCATGT
>NW_007864225.1:0-610 GCF_000696425.1 Galeopterus variegatus
AATCATGAGTAAAATATTATTTCCCATTCCTCTTGCTTTCTGTTAACAATGGTGTATTGACATATTTTAGTTGTAGTTTGCAACCTAGCTGAAGAATAATTAATTCTAAGAGTTTATTTGTTCATTCTCTGGTGTTTTCGAAATATACGTTCTCCAAATAATGAAAATTTTATTTTTCTTTTTCAGCTTTTATACACAGAATATCTTGTCACTCATTACAAGAGTACTTCAAAACATTTGTGGAAAAATAGGACCGAAAAATCATATGAATCTTTCCATGAACTTTTGAAGTACCCTTGCATTATTACAGCCTGCCAATACTATATTAACTCATACTATGATAATGGATATTCTATCTTGTTCACAATTTTAAAGGAAAGTCAACAAAACTTTCTCCATAAATTTTAATGTAGCATTTTTAGCTTTAGGTTTTTTTTTCTGTTTCATTTTGTTTTTGATAATATATGATTATCAAGTAGAGTAGGTTCTTTTTTCTTTTTTATATTCTGAGAATTTTTATCTTAAATAAATGTTTTCTGAAGCTTTTCGGGAAACATTTATTAATCATTTAATAATAGGCTTTTTTTCTCCAATGTGGTGATCAACTTTC
>NW_007864226.1:0-610 GCF_000696425.1 Galeopterus variegatus
TTAAGTATAAATGAGATCATACTATACATTTTATATTTCCACCTAATCCCTCCCTCCTACTTTTTAATATGTTCTGGCCATTTTTCCATTTCAATACATGTAGGTCTATCTCATTGTTAACAGCTCTGCAATTGTTCCATTGTATATTTGTATCATAAATTCATTGATATTTTTAGTCACTTGCTATTTATGAAATCTGTTTTCCTCCAATTTTTCTCAATTATTAAAAATATTTTACCAAATGTTCTTTCATGAGTCGTCACTGATTGAAGTAGGTATAGAGTAATCACAAATGTGACAGAAAGCAACAATGATCTAAAGCAATGATTTTTTTTAACTCGTTTCCAGTGAGAAGTGAAATGTAAAAAAAAGTCTGAAAAACATTTGAGCAACTTGTTCCAAAAACAAACTTTACATTCAGATTTTAAAATGGGATAAACTGTGTAGATGCGAGAGAAATCAGACATGACCCTTCCCTACTAGAGAAATGAGCCAATTTAAGCAGAGAAGAAAACGATAGAAGTAATGAATTGCTAAGCAACAGAGATACTGTTTACATGCAAATATTGGTAGTAATAACAAAAGAAACAGTGGGCAGGAATAACACAGG
>NW_007864227.1:0-610 GCF_000696425.1 Galeopterus variegatus
GGGCCAGCCCCAGTACTCTTCAGTTTTTTGTTTTTGTTTTTGTTTTGGGGTGTTTTTTTTTTTGACCAGTAAGGGGATCTCAACCCTCGGCACCACGTTCAGCCAGTGAGTGCACTGGCCATCCCTATATAGGATCCAAACCTGCGGCCTCGGCGCTACCAGCGCCGCACTCTCCCGAGTGAGCCACGGGGCTGGTCCCTACTTTTTATTATTTTTTTTATTTTACGGTGGTAAGAACATATCACATGAAGTCAAACCTCAACAAATTTTTAAATGTATAATGCAGTTTTGATAATTATAGGAATATTCTCGTACAGCAGATTTCGAGAGCTTATTCATCATCTTGCATAATCGCAACTGTGCCTGTGGGTTAGCCACTGTTAACCTAGTAAAAACACATTAGAAAAAAATATATATTTCCAAACATGTTGAGTTTATTCAGGAATAGAAAATTGGATTATAATCCAGAGTGCCTACCATTACAAACCACAAATGCATTTGGTGAGAGAAGGTAAGACAAGGCTTTTATTAGCAAAAAGGGTGAGGTTCGTGTAAGCTGCTTAGAAACAATTCTTTGGTTTCAGAGGCTCAAAGTCAGATTTGCTGTCAG
>NW_007864228.1:0-610 GCF_000696425.1 Galeopterus variegatus
GCCTAAAATTAAGGTCCACTGTTATGTGCTGCCTCAACCAGCATCTGGTAGAAATGAGGGGCGTCTCAAATGGCCTAACCACATGCGCCCTCCCAATGCTGCTCTGTGGATAAGATCCCCTAGGCAAACCACCCTCCTTATCATATGGACCAGGCACAGTTCCTGCATATCCCTGAGTAGCAGTTTCAGTCCCCTGCCAGCCAGTGAAATTTATTCAGACAAGTCAATCACATCCTCCTGTGGAACCAGGGTCACCTCAGCCTCTTGACACTGCAAAGCCTGCCTCCCACAGCCCCCTGTGGTTCACTGTTCTCAAGTGCATCTCCCATGTGGTCATGTGTGGTGTCCTCCTCCAGGCTGTGAGTATGTGTGACTGACAACAAAAAAACTTGCTCTGACCAGGTCAGCTAAATTACAATGCCTTGGGAGATTTGGGATTAGCTAGTATTCATATCCACCTGTCCTGGAAAATGTTATCATAAGATCATTTGACTTAGAAGCAGCCATAATGGCACCAGGAAGCCATAAAATAACCTAAGATGCTTCTTATAAACCTTACTCTAGACCCCTGCCTGTAAGATGTAAACTAATAACAATCCCAAATCTCTAT
>NW_007864229.1:0-610 GCF_000696425.1 Galeopterus variegatus
CTGGGGTCAGGAGGCCTTCCGGCCTGGTGTGGGATCCCTGCCCCCATCCTTAAGTCCCAGGAAACTTCTTCTGGCCTCCCAGCTGCTGACTCTTTGAAGTCCCCTTCCTGGACACCTCCCCGAGCCCCAGGCCCGATTTAGCTCCTTTAATCTTCCCTGTAATCCAATCTGGCCAGTTCCTGAGCACACACTGCACTTCCCAAACGCCTGTCCCTGGAGAGGGCCGGGCAGGGTGGCCTCAGCCGTTCCCTGGATTGAAGCACCCCTCGCCCTCTCCTGGGCCCTCCTCCTATACCCCTCTTCTTTTTCCCACTCCAAGGAGGCCCAAGGAGCTCTGGCTGTGCAGGCCTCAATTCTGCTGTCCCAGCCTCTAGGTAGCCCAGGCCTGAGCCTATCCTGACTCCTGCCTTGGGCTTCCACACCTCTGGGACTTTGCTTGTGCCATTCCTCTGCCTGGAATACCCTCCCCTCCACAGTGCATTTCTTCCAGTGGAAGTCTTACCACACCCCTACCCCCACCCCAAGCCAGCTCCAGCCCAAATTCTTCCTTTCTCAGAGCCCAGAGTGGTTCAGGGCACAAACTGGAACCGGACTACCTGGTCCTTAATCC
>NW_007864230.1:0-610 GCF_000696425.1 Galeopterus variegatus
TGGGATATGATTTATTTGTAAACAAACTGTATAGACAATAAATTCAGTCTATACAGGCATCTCAGCTGGTGTTTTAGTCCATTTTGTGTTGCTATAACAGAATACCTGAAACTGGGTAATTTATAAAGGAAAGAGGTTTATTTGGCTTATGATTCTGGGACAGCTGCATTTGGTACGGGCCTCAGGCTGCTTCTACTCATGGTGGAAAGTGGCAGGCAGTTGGCGGGTACAAGCAGATCACATGGCGAGAGGAAGCAAGAGAGAGAGAGAAGGTTTCAGGGTCTTTTTAAGCAACGAGCTCTCGAAGGAACTAAGAGAGAGAGAACTCACTCATTAATCCCTCCCCTCCCCCCAGGGAGAGCATTAATCCATTCATGAGGGATCCATCCCCATGACACAATCAGTTTCCAACACTGTCACATTGGAGATCAAATTTCCACATGAGTTTTGGAGGGGACAACACATCTAAACTCCATCAGCTGGGTAAGGCCGAGAAGCCAGTTGAGATTGAGGAAAGGGGTTAGAACAAATTATTGCTAAATCTGACATTTTTAATGGTAAACTTTTCATCTTATTGATTGCAAAAATTACTGATAAGCTTACTGTATAT
>NW_007864231.1:0-610 GCF_000696425.1 Galeopterus variegatus
GGGCCCATTGACAGAAAGGCTGAGTGTGTTGTGAAAGTCGGAATCCACATGTTCTTGTGTCTCTCAGAGAGAGAGAGACATCTGGGAGAGCACGGGAGGGAGAAAGGCTAAAAATAGAGCAGAAATGAAAGGTTTGGGCCTCATGAGTGAATAAAATAAGGAAATTTTAAGGCTTTGATTCATCAAGTAGTATTTTTGGTCCCTCATGGCTGGTGGGGCCCTGAATTTTACCTTGCAGGGTTCTCCAGAAGGAATAGAATAGTTAAAGTAGTAGAGAGAACGACCCCAAATAGAGAGTAGTTAAAGTAGTAGAGAGAACAACCCCCTGGGAAGCAAACTGGCCTGGCTTTGAATCCCCACTCTACCACCTGCTGTCAGGGTGACCTTGGGCAAATCAGTGAACCTCCCTGAACCTCAGAGTCTTCATCTGTAAAGTGTGAGAAAACAATAGATACTGCTTACAGTTGTTGGGAGGTTAAAAGAGATAATGTGTGTGAAGTGTCTGGCACATTTAAGGCCTCTGAATATTTGATTTCTTTCTCCTTGGCCGAGCCACATACATGCTGAGCCTCAGTGTGTCTATTTGGGAAATGCACTGAGTTCACATGTA
>NW_007864232.1:0-610 GCF_000696425.1 Galeopterus variegatus
TTCAACACCAAACAAAGCCAAGGTGTGTGATGATCTCAGCGCTCTTTCTAGAACTAACGTGGTTCTCAGTTCTTTTAACAGGTGTTTAGAAGTCTCCAAGGACTTGTGAAGAGGGCTTGTGAAGAAGGGGATAAAAAAAGCCTCTTGGTATAATATGCAGGGATGTCTTGAGTTGTGTCTTAATGATCAAGAACAGGAAGAAATGAAGTAACAATAATGAACCTTTTCATTAATTTAGAGAAAGGTCCACAAAGCATATTTGAACCATTCCCCCAACTTTCCCCAGTGTGACCCTTGTCAGAGTTGCGTCTGTCACAAGAATGGACATTCAGCCATGAAGCTTCTCCCCTGTTCCTGGGAACAGGGGCTCCTTGCAAGCCAAGTCAACACCATGTTAATGGATTATGCCATTGTATTGCTTACTGAAGGAAAACGGAGACAAGAGCTTTCCATAAAATATGAGTCTGTTGAATACTAACCAAGCCCTGTTGGAGAAATGTGTCTATTCACAGCAGCAGCCGCAGTGGCACCACTTGGGAGCTTGTTGGGTGTGCAAATGTATCGGCCCCACCCAAGACCTCCTACGTTAGAATTTCAGCTTGAGGCCTGC
>NW_007864233.1:0-610 GCF_000696425.1 Galeopterus variegatus
GTTACTTTTTCACTCACATCATGGAGTCTTCATCCCTCAGCTACTTTGGATTTGTCTGTAGATTTGGGGACAGTTCCATGCATGCTGACGACCACCCCACCCTGCCCTCATGTCCACCCTGAGGCTTTGCCCAGGGTTTTCTCCAAAGCACGAAGGAGGATCCCTGCAGGTGCAGTTGGAAAAGCAGGAGGGTTGAACCTCAACCAGTGGGAAGGAGTCCCTGGGCAAACGCACCAGGCTGCGCTGTCTCAGCGGGACAGTGACAAGGCACGGTCCGCCTGGCTCTGCAGAGGGCCCCAGTGGGATCGAGCCTTTCTCCCTCCCCAGTCTCACTCTCCCTGCCCCTCACTTCTGCTTCCTGGTCACGTCCCAAATAAACTACTCGCGTCCAAGTCCTGGTCTCGCGCTCTGCTCTCAGAGGACCCCAAATGGAGGCCCACACCTGCAGCTTGTCTGGGATGCACAGGACGACGCCTCACTTGTAGCAGGATAAGACCCATGTCCATTTCATCTTCACCCCCACCTCCAACCCAAGTGAACAGAGTGCATGGCTCAGCCTGGCCACATGCCTGCCCAAGACAGTCCTGTTCATGACAACCCAGCAAGGACA
>NW_007864234.1:0-610 GCF_000696425.1 Galeopterus variegatus
AGGATCTAGAGCTTGAGATTTATTATCTTTTGGTGGTGTACTTTCTTGATTTTTCATATTTATGGCATCTTTTCTTTGATGTTTCTTCATTGTGGCAGGGGGTTTCACAGTCCATAGGTTTGACACTATTGACTGACTAAGATGTTGCTGTGGTTGCCAATTTGGTATGGCTACCTCAGTGACTCCCTGTTCCCTGCACTCTGGCCCAGGCTGCTGGGATTTGCCGAGGCACCGCAGAGCATGTGGTCTCTGCAGAGCTTCCCCTTCCCCTGCAGGATGTTTCCCTGCTCTGTGTGCGCTAGGCCAGGCTTGGGATGGAGCTGGGTGGTGGCAGTGAAGCCTACCTCCTGCTGGATCACGCAGCGGGGGCCCCCCCCACAGGGTGTGTGGACTGTACAGAGCTTCTATCTCCGTTGCTGGATGACTCTGTGCTCCGTACACATTGGGCCGGGCTGTTAGATTGCACGGCAGCAGTGTGAACTCTGTGGGGTTCCCGCCTCCCCTGCCAGACATCTCCCCACTCTGTGTGTACTGGGCTGGGATGGGAATGAAGCCAGTGGCGGCGGTGATGCCTACCTGTTGGATCACGCAGTGGCAGCCCCGCAGGGCA
>NW_007864235.1:0-610 GCF_000696425.1 Galeopterus variegatus
GAGAAATATGTCTCACTGAGGAAATAACATAGGAAAAGTTAAGCCATAAGGTACAGGAAGAATTCCAAGATGCAGTGTTGAACAAAACAAGCAAGGCATAGACGACTGTCTATATATTTTGCTCCCATCTGTATAAAATTTGTATGGGATGTACATGTGCCTATATAGGCATGCTGTGCATGGTTATTTTTTGAATGGTATACAAAAAAAAATCATTGCTGGTGGAGAGTGGGTCTGGTATAGGGGGTCAGAAAGACATTTTTAATTATACCCCATCTTGTAGTTTGTTTACCATGTGTATGTGTTTCTTCACTCTTTCTTTTATTATAAATACAACAAACAAAAGTTAAGCAACACTATGGGCAGGACATAATTGCACACCAAGTGCACAAATGAGAGAGCAACATTGATTGACAACCTTCTATGGATGGGCCAAGCACAACTCCCGACCCCCTCCCAGTCACTAGCACCCTGCAGGTGTGGCTATGATGCCTCTGGCCCCTGGAAACCAGCCTGAAGCCTCACCTCCTGCTGTTCTGCCACCTCAGCCAAACCCACACTTGGCTCTGTCTCCGAGCTTTTTCTAGCATATGGAGTGCAGCCAAATTCG
>NW_007864236.1:0-610 GCF_000696425.1 Galeopterus variegatus
TTTTTTTAAGTTAAAAAGAATAAATGGTGCTCACATAATGTGAGGAATTGGCAATTCTCAAATGACTACCCAACAAGGGAGGTGTGATGTAAAATATTTAGAATGCACTCTATAAGACAGAAAATATGTGCGTTAATATGTGAGTTACTTATGCATCAATTTATTTTAAGGGAATTTCTACTATGTGCTAAATCCTTGTTTAGGAAAACAAGATGCAAATTAAAACACAAAAGAAGAAAGAGAGAGGGAGACACAAAAAGACAGAGAGGGAGAAATGGGATAGGAAAATTGGCAGTACCCATTGGGAAAGGAATAAACATAGAGCATCAGAATTGTACTGGCCATCCACCATGTCGCTGTAGGGGGACACCCCACACCACAGAAGTAGGGGATTCCCCTATCCTTTAAGTATTTACTCTTCTGAGATTTTCTTTATTTGTCTCTTTTTCAATGTGGTGAAATTCTTTGCCCCATAAATTGTTCATTCTGTCCCCAGATAAAGATATTGGATATCAACATTTATGCGTTGGTCAAGTGCTCATTTCTTGCACTCTGACCCTACTACTAACCATTCTGTTACAAGTTTGGCTTAGTTTTGCATTTCTGAAAT
>NW_007864237.1:0-610 GCF_000696425.1 Galeopterus variegatus
CTTTCCATCTTCTTGTATCCTCTCTAATTTCTCTCAGCAGT
Source organism: Galeopterus variegatus (assembly GCF_000696425.1). Classification (NCBI taxonomy): domain Eukaryota; kingdom Metazoa; phylum Chordata; class Mammalia; order Dermoptera; family Cynocephalidae; genus Galeopterus; species Galeopterus variegatus. The sequence continues at coordinate 42 of NW_007864237.1, forward strand.
GGTTTGTAGTTCTCATTATGAAGATTTTTCACATCCTTCGTTAACTCAATTCCTAAGTATTTTATATTTTTGGTGGCAATTGTAGATGGGCAAGCTTTCTTGATTTCTCATTCTGCATGTTCACTATTGGAGAAAAGAAATGCTACTGATTTTTGTGTGTTGATTTTGTATCCTGCTACTGTGCTGAAATAATTTATCAATTCCAAGAGTTTTTTTGTTGAGGTTTTAGCCTGTTCAATATATAGGATCATGTCATCTGCAAACAGGGGCAGTTTGACTTCATCTTTTCCAATCTAGATGACCTTTATTTCCTTCTCTTCTCTGATTGCTCTGGCTAGTACTTCCAACACTATGTTGAATAGGAATGGTGAGAGAGGACATCCTTGTCTAGTTCCTGTTCTTAAAGGAAAAGCTTTCAGCTTTTCCCCATTCAAGATGATATTGGCAGTGGGTTTGTCATAAATAGCTTTAATTATGTTGAGATACTTTCCCCCTATACCTAACTTACAGAGGGTCCTTTTCATGAATGAGTGCTGAATTTTATCAAATGCTTTTTCAGCATCTATAGA
>NW_007864238.1:0-610 GCF_000696425.1 Galeopterus variegatus
ACACTGAGTTTTAGAGAAGTTTAGTAGATTAAAAATTCTCCCAACAGAAAAAATGATGGTGCGGTTAATTCTTTTTTAAATTTATTTATTTATTATTATTATTTTTACATTATAAGATGTTGTTGCAGAGCAGTTGCGGGGGGGAGGAAGGAAGGGGAGGCCTGGTTGAGTCCCATGGAACCCCCTCATTCTGGTAAGGGAGACCAGGGGGTTTCCAGTAGTGGCTTGGCTGTTGCTGGGCCAGGTGCAGATGTCAGGGGGGCATGGCTGAAGCCCTCAGTCCCCCACCACCCCAGCTCAGGCGCCCAGGGTGCATCCAGCAGCAGCTTGCTGGTAATCACTGGGCTGGGTGCAGTTATCAGGGGGGCATGGCTGAGGCCCATGGCTATAGCCTTCCCCAGATTGGGAACCCAGGGGGCTTCCAGTCCTTCTAGGTTGTATAGGCGTTCTTTGGAATGTTAGATCTTTACTGGTAAATATCAAACTTTGTCTCTGATCCATGGATGTTTTGTTTTTTCTATCAGTTCTGTGTTGGATTATTTGCTGTTCCCACCACTCAAAATTTGCACTGGAACTAATTTGTTGTCCTTTACTTACTTCTGAAATGGGG
>NW_007864239.1:0-610 GCF_000696425.1 Galeopterus variegatus
CACGTGCATGGGTTCCTTGTTATTGTCTAATGTGATTGCACACGTGCAGTTCCGCCCAGTCTGCGGTCTTCTGTATGGAAATTGCAGTGGGGCAATTCCAATGCTGCTTCTCACACCCTGGGGTTGGATGCTGCACCCCTGAAGGTGTTTTTGGGTTATGGGCTTGAGTGTAAAGGACTAACAGCGCGGATGCACGAAAAGTCTGGAGACGCTCCGGAAAGCCATTGGGGTGGCTGCTCCTAGCTCTGAATAAAGTCTATTGTTTCTTCAGCTACGGTTCCCAGGACCTTTTCCTATTACCCAGCTCCTAGACCTGCGTGTGAGGAGTCTGTGAGCCCTAGCCCTAGCTCTACAATCATTTTTTTTTAATAACTGAGGAATATCCATTGTGTATGTGTACCACGGTTTGTTTTATCCATTCATCTGCTGTTGGGTATTTAGGTTGAATCCATCTCTTGGCTGTTGCGAACAGTGCTGTGATGAACATGGGAGTGCAGGTGTCTTTTTGATATATTGACTTAATTTCCTCTGGGTGTATACCCAGTAGTTGGATAGCTGGGTCATAGGGCAGATCTATTTTTAGTTCACTGAGGAACCTCCACACTGTTTT
>NW_007864240.1:0-610 GCF_000696425.1 Galeopterus variegatus
TAATAATAACAATAAACCACATTGAGATATCATCTCACCCGTTAGATTGCCTATTATCAAAAAGACAGAGAATAACAAATGCTGGTGAGGATGCTGAGAATGGGGAACCCTTGATGTACTCACTGCCCCCCAACCAGCCTGCTCCCCACTGTTGCAGGTAATGGTAACTCACTTCATTCTTCGTCACTCAAGACACACAGTCTTAACTCCTCTTTGTCATACCACAATGTAAACTGTCAGCAAATCCTATCAGCTTTCCCTTCCAAATAAACCCAGCAGCAGATCACTTCTTATCACCTGGCCCAGGACACCATCATTTGCACCTGGATTGCAACACTAGCTCCCACTGGTCTCTCAGCCCGCCTCAGGCGAAATCCATTTTGAGAGCTATCCCTAGGGCTTTAAGTATCCATTAGTGCTGGAACCTGCTGCCTACCCCTCACCCTCTTCAACCTCTATTGAATAAAGAAGGAAACCATTCAGAATGTATACTGGTCGATACAGCCCAGATGTACACTGGGGAGGTTGGTCGTTTTGTTCAGGGAACAGTGAAGGACAAGGGCATGTCACTTGGCTCAAGTAGAGCTTGTATTAAAGTCTTACTCTGGCC
>NW_007864241.1:0-610 GCF_000696425.1 Galeopterus variegatus
AGGAAGGAAATGTCACCCCTACAGCCACCTGGGTGCCCTCCTACTGTGCTCAGTGCACCCCACCCCACACTCACATGCTATGGACTGCACTCGCCAGAGCCTCATGGAGAGATGGCAGGGACTGGGGAAGCTGTGGCCAGATCCAGCTCAATCTCCAGACCGGCTAGTAACAGGCCACAGAGGGAGGAAAGGAGAGAAGGGAATGGCCATGTTCACAGGGGAACACACAGTCGTTCAAGGGCAGATACGTGGCCATTCACAGGACCACCCACATGGACACTCAGCCCTGCATGGTCAGCCACCCGTGGCTGGATGCTCGGCACACCATGCCAGCGCCTCAGGACCCACTCCGGGACCTGGGGTATGGAGCTGGGGATCAGACATTCTCCACAACCAGGCACACCGCCAGCACCAAGGAGCATGCCAAAAACATCTTCTCCATGTGGGTGGCCTGCCAAAGCCACCACAATAACCATGGCTGCCGTGAAGGTGGCTAGATGCCACAACCACCACGCAGATTGTCCGCCAGCCACTGGAGTGTGTTAACAGAAGGAGAGTCACCAGCAGAGATAAAGAAAGAAGGAGGATGTCTGTCTCCACAGAGCCCATT
>NW_007864242.1:0-610 GCF_000696425.1 Galeopterus variegatus
TTGCAAACCTTCGAGTTTAATCATGAGTTCCTAGTGGGAAGCTATAAGGAGAAAATAACAGTTATTCATTCAGGGCCGGCCCAGTGGCGCACTGGATAGTGCACTGCTTGGGAAGCACGGTGGCGCTCCTGCCCGAGGGTTCGGATCCCACATACAGACCGGTTCCCGCTCACTGGCTGAGCGAGGCGCGGGAGCGACACCGAGGGTTGTGATCCCGTTGCCGGTCCCCGGTCCGGTACGGGGGCAACACTGAGGGTTGCGATCCGTTGCCGGACACGGAAAAAGACAAAAACAAAAAAAGAAAGTTATTCATTCATTCCACAAATATTCACAGCATTCCCACGTTATAGCACTGTGGATGCATTTTTCTAGGAGACAAATATATAGCAGTGCTAACCAGACGAATCTTCTACTCTTATTCTAGTGGAGGGACAGCAGTATTTGATGAAAACAATTGAGTCCTTGTGTTCTATTGTAGATACAGTAGCCTTCGCATACGCTATTCACTTTGCTTGGAAAGTTTCTCACCTGGATTTTTACTAATTCCAGTTCACACTTTAGCTCTCCATTTAGACAGCTCTTCCCTCTGGAGACCTTCTTTGTCCCCCAG
>NW_007864243.1:0-610 GCF_000696425.1 Galeopterus variegatus
TGAGTAGGTAAAGTTAAAAAATCCTGGTAGGAATAGGGTCCAAAATTTCAGTTTGGACATATGAAAGTTGGGACACCTGTGAGGTATCTAAAAGTGAAGAAAGTTTAGTAAAAGAGTCTGTTTCTCAGAGTAAAGTATTAAGGTTAAGATAAATTGAGACTCATTTGTATTAAAATATATTTAAAGGCAAATTATCTGGCATGATTAACCAAGTGTACACTGAAAAGAAAAAAGAGGAATCTGACACATGGTAGTTGAGTGAAGTGAAAGAGACTGAAAATGAGAGGGAAAATTTTCCAAGATGGTTGGAAATATATTTTTTAAAGTTGTATTGTAAACTAATAAAAAGGAATGTTTCAAATAAGAGAGTATCCAAATGTATTGAGAGTTTCTAAAAGATTAAATCATGTTTTTTTTTGATTTGGCAACCTGGAGGTCACTAGTGACATTTACAAGAAGATTTTCAGTAGAGTAACTTATTAAATTTATTTAGGAAATATTGCAATGTGAACATGGTGTGTGAGATACTGTCAACCTCTAATGATAGAATGATGGGAAAAAAACCCAGCAGATATAAATCTCTGCCTCTTGGAAAAGACAGACAATAGTT
>NW_007864244.1:0-610 GCF_000696425.1 Galeopterus variegatus
TTCTAAAATTACATTTTAAACATTTAGAGGTCAGATAATATAGCTAGAATTTTATAATAGTAAAAAGAAATTAAAAAAAAAAATAGCAACCAAAACACTATTTCCCCTTGATGACAAGGACTGTGTAATAATTATGAGCACTATGCAGCAAAGGTCTGATTAACTCTGACATTGCTTATTTCAATTAAATGTGAAAAGTGTAGTGAGCATTTATCATGTGCAAAGCAATAGATTAAATGCTAAAGAAATAAAGGTAGATCTGTATTTTGCCATTATAAATCAGGCTAGTTCAGTTCAACAGCCATTTATTGAACATCATCTGGGTACCAGACACGCTGTCTCTGAAAGAACAGAGACAAAGTAGATGTGCAGGATACTTTGAAAAAAAATTACAATCATGAAAATTTCCAGAGAGCCATGATCAAACGGAAATATTCAATAGCAAAAATCAGGCAAGATAATTTCATCATTATGAGAAAAAAGTGATATTTAGTAGATGTGTGCATATTAATAACCCCTTAAGATATTTCTCTGTATTTTTTGAATTATTTTTTATTAGCATATTCATTATTACAAATCATGATTTGTCTTTATGCCCTTTACCCAACCT
>NW_007864245.1:0-610 GCF_000696425.1 Galeopterus variegatus
ATTATTTTTTTTCTTTCAAATTAGTGTCATTTGAACCAGAGGTGGATTGGGGGTCACCAAGCTCCATAGTTAGTCAGGGGTGCATCTTTGTGGGGCAAAAATAACACTGGAAATGTTATAAAGAAGAAAACTGTATTAACCACTACTACCAATGGAGAGAGAGGACTCTAGATGGTTAGAAGGAATACTCTGATAAGCTGTTTGGAGTGGGGGTTAAGTCCACAAATAACCTGTTCAGGTAACACTAGATCATCACTGAACAGCTCTTTGGGTTAATAGGTTTGGATCCTATTAACTACTGAGTGAGATACATAAGTAGGAAATTGGGAGAGACTAAGACTCCACATTGGCCCTGATTAGCTACCCAACCCCATACCCCTTTCAGAAAAGCTCTCACATTCTTTATAAATAAATGCTTATTAGATATTAGAGAATACAGCTTTGAAGGGACACCAAATAACCAGCTGTTCAGTGTCATCACGTGTTCTGATCTGGCTCTTCTCTGTGTTCTGTACTGCAGGATTCCTGAAAGTTTCTGGCCTGGAGCTGGGACCATTTTTCTAGTTGCCAGGGCTGATAAAATCCCTTCCCTTTTCCATTTTTATGTTCA
>NW_007864246.1:0-610 GCF_000696425.1 Galeopterus variegatus
ATATTAGCCATCCTAACTGGAGTGAGATGGTATCTCAGTATGGTTTTGATTTGCATTTCCCAAGTGCTGAGTGATGTTGAGCAGTTTTTCATGTGCCTGTTGGCCATTAGTATATCTTCCTTTGAGAAATTCCTATTCATCTCCTTTGTCCATTTTTTAGTTGGGTTGGTTTTTTTTTTTGTAAAGTTGTTTAAGTTCCTTGTATATTCTGGATATTTGATCCCTTGTTAGATGTATATTTTGCAAATATTTTCTCCCACTCTGTTGGTTGGCTTTTCACTCTGTTGATAGTTTCTTTGGCTGTGCAGAAACGTTTTAGTGTAATATAATTCCATTTGTTTATTTTTTCTTTGTTTGCCTGTGCTTTTGGGGTCATATTCATGAAGTCTGTACCCATTCCTACTTCCTGGAGTGTGTCCCCTATGGTTTCATTAAGGAGTTTTATTGTTTCAGGATGTATATTTAATTCTTTAATCCATTTTGAGTTGATTTTGGTATATGGTGAGAGGTAGGGGTCTAGTTTCCTTCTCCTATATATGAATATCCAGGTTTCCCAGGAGCATTTGCTGAAGAGGCAGTCTCTTCCTCAGTGTGTAGACTTGTTGCTTTT
>NW_007864247.1:0-610 GCF_000696425.1 Galeopterus variegatus
TTTTTTGCCTAAGACAACCAGTAATATTTTCTAGTGCTTCCATTCACGAACTCTAACTACATACCATTCTTCTTAGTTCTTCATTGGTTATTTCTCTTTCGTGGCTCTAATTAACAATGTAAATGCTTTACTTTCCATCAGTACTTGACCCTTTATCCTTTATACTCAACACATCTAATTAGCTACTAGATGTTCCTACTTCGATGCCAAAAATAGTGAACTTCTCAACATCATCTCCATCCTAAAACCTGTGATTCATTTTGTTTTCCCACTGTCAATTAAAAATTATGTCATTCACTCAGTCACTCCAGGCAAAAATATATGTTATCCTAAATTATTTTTTATTTCAAACCATTTGCACTAAGCCAGTTATGAAATACAGCCCAAGTAAATTCCTAAATATTTCTAGATTCTCTATCTTTTGCATCTTTCCTTTTACTACTATCTAATTTAAATCTTCCCAACATTTTGTCTAGTGTATTAAAATTTTATTCCACCTAATTTCTCTGCCTTTAGTTTTAAATCCTCTCTCACATTAAATTTATTCTGTACTGTCTTAGTCCATTTTGTGCTGCAATAACAGAATACCTGACCAGAAATTTATTGGCTC
>NW_007864248.1:0-610 GCF_000696425.1 Galeopterus variegatus
ATGAAGGGCAGAGTGCCATCAACTTGTAATATTCTTGCAACTTTTATGTAGGTTTTGGATGATTTCAAGATGAAAATGAAAAAGTAACTTCCTGAGAGAAGTTGAAGGGAGAATACTTTCTTTCTAAAATTATAACTCTTTAACAGTAATATGTGCTTTTTGTAAAAATATTTGACAACGTGATTCAAAAAAACGAAAGCTGACCTGTTCCCTCAGCACACACACTCAGCACAGCACACATGTAGAACAAATGCAAAACTAAATATACTTCTTTGTCATGCTTTTTTCACCTAGTGTTTACAAGCACAATTTCTCAGAATTTAATTTTTCCTAATGATTTGAAATTGCTTATTGCTTTACTTTATTAGATATAGTATTTTTCCATTTATTCTGTTCTTCCTGTAGAGATCAGCAATTTGATATAAAGAAAAATGTTGTATAGATCTTCTAACTATTATTTCTTTCATTATTTGAAAAAATGTGCTGATACTATAATGGGCACTGGAGGTGTGTGATAGGAGTCACATGCCTGCGTTGTCGGGACCAGGAGGTAACTGCAAGTAGAAGATCATACTTGACAAGAACAAACAGCAGATTTTATTTCTGAAAT
>NW_007864249.1:0-610 GCF_000696425.1 Galeopterus variegatus
ACATAAAGAAAAGCTGGGAGAAATGTATTCAGAAAATACCTCTGCAACTCTAAAGTCTAAAGCCTAAAATTATCTCAAAATAAAAAAAAAGAAAGAAAGAGAAAGAAGGGAGGAGGGAAGAGAGAAAGTGAAAAAGGAAGGGAGGAAGAAAAATCATAAAAAATATCTATTACTTCTTTTTTGGACACACAGCTAGTCTATATTTCCCAACATCCCTAACAGTTAGTTGTTGCCATGTTTTAGTTATAGAATATGAGTTTTAGTCAATAGAATATGAGCAGAAATTCTGTGTGCCATTTCCAGGCTAAGATTTTTTTTTTAAAAAAAGGGTAAGTCCCCACCATGCCCCCTATACTTTCACTAGCTGGAGGTAGTGATGCGCTGGGGGGTTGGGGAGATGGCAGAGCCACTAGCTGGAAGGGGCCTGGGTCCTCGATTTACTGTGTAGAGGAAACCCACCTGTCAAGGAAGAATACACATCTCAAACTCTTGGATATACAAGAAACAAAGTTTTGTTGTACTGCACCATTACACATTTGGGAGGTCTATTTTTTTTACCACAAATTCAAACTAAAACATATTTATAAACTTTCTAGCCCTTATTTCCTGC
>NW_007864250.1:0-610 GCF_000696425.1 Galeopterus variegatus
TGATTTCCTTTTATTGTTTTCTCTTGCCTTATTGCACTGGCTAGAACTTCTAGCACTATGTCGAATAAAAGTGGGGAAAGTGGGCATCCTTATCTTGTTCCAGATCTTAGAGGAAAAGCCTCCAATTTTTGTCCATTCAGTATGATATTAGCTGTGGGTTTGTCATATATGGCCTTTACTATGTTGAGGTACATTCCTTCTCTACCTAATCTGTTGAGTGTTTTTATCATGAAAGGGTGTTGGATTTTATCAAATCATTTTTCTGCATCTATTGAAATGATCACATAGTTATTTTTCTTCACACTGTTGATGTGATGTATCATGTTCATCAATTATGTTGAATTATCCTTGCATCCCTGAGATGAATCCCACTTCATCATGGTGAATGATCTTTTTAATGTGTTGCTGGATTCTGTTTGTTTTTGCAGCTGGCTGCTATGCTGGCTTCTGTTTGCTAGTATTTTGTTGAGGATTTTCACATCTGTGTTCATTAGGGATATTGGTCTGCAGTTTTCTTTTTTTGTTGTGCCCTTTTTTGGTTTTGGTTTGAGGGAAATGCTGGCTTCTTAGAATGTCTGGAAGTATGTCTTCCTCTTCAATTTTTTGGAAG
>NW_007864251.1:0-610 GCF_000696425.1 Galeopterus variegatus
ACCCAAAGTAGAAGTCATCAAGACAGTTGAAGTGGACAATATGAGGGGCAGAACTTGGCAGGGAAGACAATGGAGCCTCCTAGGAGTGCTGAGCTCATGGAAACCACTGGGTTGGACAATCCCTTTGCCTTAGCGAGGAGGCTGGGCCAGACCCCATGGAGGGATTTGGCGGCAGAGTCACCAGCTTCAGCTTCTCCCCAACCCACCACCCCCAGCTCCTCCTCCAGAGTGTATATTTATGCATTTGTCCATTCAAGAAATATTTATTGAGTGCCTACTGCATGCTAAGTACTTGGCCTTCGAGGGGAAGGGGAATTCGGACATGTGCAGGAACCACTGCTGAATGGCCCACACCAACGGTCACACTCTGGAGTCTTCAGGAGAATTTGCAGAGGGCTGTTCTGCAGTAATGGCCTCTATTAGTGCAGGTGGCCTAGGCTTAACCCCAGAAGATTCTGGAAAGCCTCCACACTCAGCATCCTCAGACTTGACCTTTTCCAGCCTTCTCCACTCCTGGCTGCTCCTGCCTCACCAACGGGGGCAAGAACGGACCATCCCAGCCCTCTGCATGGCAGGTGTCCCTGGGCTCCAAAGTGCCCCTGGACAGCAG
>NW_007864252.1:0-610 GCF_000696425.1 Galeopterus variegatus
TGGCTTTGTGTAAATTGTTTCCAGCTGGTTTGGACTTTCCACTGTGGGTATCTATGTACCCGTTATGGACAGAACTGACTTCTGAGTGTCTCCTCTCCTCGAAGTCTGAAACTTTTTTTTAAAGACTATTGTTTTAAAAGCAGTTTGAGGTTCACAGCAAAATTAAGAGGAAGGTACAGAGATTTCCCATATATCCTCTGCCCCCACGTGCACAGCCTCCCCGGTAGGTACCAGAGTAGCACATTTGTTGCAATTGGTGAACCTACATTGACACAGCATTCTCACCCAAAGTCCACAGTTAACATTAACTCTTGCTGGTGTATATTCTGTGGTTTTGAACAAATGTATCTTGACTTGTATCCACTATCAGAGTACACACAGTATTTTCACTGCCCTAAATATCTTCTGTGCATCTGAAACTTTTTAAAGGAGAGTGCCAAGTGTAGACTCCTTTCCTCTTGGTACTGGGAAGGTTGTGCTTAATCGAACAGTGCTTCTTTCTCAAGGAGACAAGGAGGCTCTTACTAGTACATGTGGGGGCGATGGTTGCCTTTTGCCAGATATATGTCTGTGTCCATCAGATGGGGGGGGGGGGCATAAACACTTAAGA
>NW_007864253.1:0-610 GCF_000696425.1 Galeopterus variegatus
GGGAAGTAGAAACGCTGGAGTTAAGAGAATGGGGAGGAGAGAAGGGAGGGTGTCCTTGAGTCTGCGCCTCAAGTAATAACTGCTTCTGGTTCCTCTTCACTCCTTCCCTGAGGGAGAGGAGTCAGTTTGCAGAAAAGAGCAGACACTTGCTCAGCAAATGTATATCGATATGGTTATTTTTTAAACATATGTTGGCAGCCGTATTCATCCCTAGGAGGTGTCCAGTTTTGGAGAATCAATTATCTGGTGTGAGGGTGTTCTGTGTGAACACACAAGTGTGCGCTTGAACCCAGCAGAGGTTTACAGTGGGGATCAATAGCAGGGGTGAGGTGCTGTGCAGACCAAGGGTCTGGAAAATGGGGGTAGGAGCTGTATGGGGGGAGGGTCAGGAGGGACAGGTGTGGTGTGGAGGGAGGATGGGACACTGTTGCTGGCCTGGGAGAAACTTTGGGGGAAAAAAACACAAAGATGTGTAAGGGGATATTTATGAAATTTTTATTTCTGTATTAGATAAAATACATAACCTTTGGAACTATTAGTAAAATCCCACCCACTCAAAATTATTTCATGGAGTGAGTTTGTGTGAAGAACACTTATTTTTCAAGTGTAG
>NW_007864254.1:0-610 GCF_000696425.1 Galeopterus variegatus
GTAAGCAGGGTCAATATATAAGAATTTAAAATATACCAATTCTAATTGATCTAATTGGTACATGTAAAATTTTTCATGTTCACATGGAGCATTTACGAAAATTGATCAAGTACTAAGTCTTAAAGGTGTCTCAAGAAATTCTAAAGAATCTTTGTGTTCTTCCACTGTGGATTTATTATATTACTAATTCAAAAGCAAAACAAAACAAAAAAAAACAAACACTCTGAAACATATGGAAATGCAACAAAATTATAAAAAACTCAGGAGTTTGAGAAAAATATGTAAATTATGCAAACAGAACTGATCTTAAACAAAAGAACACATTTTAAAATGTGGATTAAAGGAAAAAATCCTTATCAGTTTTCATACACACGATTATATACATATAAAAAAATAAAGTATTTAGAATGAAAAAAGAGATTAGAAGACTCCTGATATAAAATCAATTTTTAGTAGTCTATTAAATTCACGCAAAGCAGCAAAACAGGAGTGTTTATACTCCAGTAACAACTAACGTAAAAACAAGTCAAGAAAGCAAGTCCATTTACAGTAGTTGCCAAAAAACCAAAATATCTAGGAATCAATTTAACCAAGGAGGTAAAAGATCTCT
>NW_007864255.1:0-610 GCF_000696425.1 Galeopterus variegatus
TACTTTCGGGAGACACATCTAAAACATAAGGATACAAAAGGTGCAAGATAAAAGAATGGAAAAAATATAGCAGGCAAATGCTAATCAAGAGATACCTTAGAAGGGTACAGTAATATGAAACAAAATAGACTAAACATTACTGGGATAGTATAAATATACAATAACAAATGTTTTAATCAACAAAAAATATAATTTAAAATTTGTAAGAACATAAAAATAAAGCTTTAGGATATATACATAATTTACAGAATTACAATAGAAAAAAAAATCAGAATGGGAGATTTTAATATATCTCCCTCAATCATTGATACATCTTGCAGAAAAGTAATCAACGACGTAGAAGGTTTAAACCAAATTAAAAATTTGCCCAATTGGTGGGTATAGAACACTGCACCAAACCACTGCAGAAAACACATTTTTTTCAGACACACGTATAACACGTACAAGAATCAATCATTTCTGGACATTGAGTCAATCTCAACAAATTTTACTGGATTGAAATCATATCAGGTATGATCTTCAACAAAAATGCAATTAAGCAAGAAATAAAAAGCAAAAGTTAATTAGAATATTTTCGTGTAATGGGAAATTTGGACACATACTTCTTAAT
>NW_007864256.1:0-610 GCF_000696425.1 Galeopterus variegatus
AGGGATCTATTGAATACAGTTAAGAAACCCTCAACTTTGGTCTGGTCTGTTCTCAGATGGTTAGAGTGCCACCTTTTAACACCAAGGTCAAGGGTTTGGATCCTCCTACCGGCCAGCTGCCAAAAAAAAAAAAAAAGTAAAAGAAAAAAAGAAACAACATAGATTTCCTCATGTGATCCCCAGAAGGCAGGATAAATAATGAATATGAGGCTACTTCAAAAAGTTCAAGAAAAGACTCTTATTATCTTCCAATTCTATTTTTTCATGAGTTTTTTGAAGATATTATCCTTACGTTATAGATAAGAAAATTGTGACTAGGAGTGGTCAGGATTGAATGTCTACATGTCAACCAAGCAGTGTGGGCCAGTCATGATCTTCTCCTTTTACTAGGCAAAAATTCATTAAATTTTACTAGCAAAATTCATTAAATGTGCAATTAACATATAGGATTCTACCCACTTCCATGCAGTTGGGGATAACTGAGAGGTGAGAAAAGATGCACAAAGAAATCATAGCTTCATATTTCCCTCTGCTAATAAAAATGGTGTCCTGATTATGGTCCTGGATTTCCAAGGCACAGTGCCCAGTCCTTAGGCCCGAGGGTACCTAC
>NW_007864257.1:0-610 GCF_000696425.1 Galeopterus variegatus
CTAAACAGTACTTCTCCATTTTGCTGGCATAGTAATTCAGGAGGGCATGTTGGAAGAGGAGGTGGATCATTCATGGCTTCTGATTGCTCCTGTAGTGCCCTGGCAGTGTGTACTTATTTACATGTTTGAAGACTCTGGGGTTCTCACTTTTCCAGATCACAAAGGTTTTCAATTTGTAGCCTGCATCATTGCCTGCAAGCAAGAATGTTATTCTGTCCTTAAAAATTTTGAAACTTGGCAATGATTTGGACTTCTTTTTTTTTTAAAGATGACCGGTAAGGGGATCTTAACCCTTGACTTGGTGTTGTCAGCATCACGCTCAGCCAGTGAGCGAACCGGCCATCCCTATATGGGATCCAAACCCGGGGCCTTGGTGCTATCATCACCGCACTCTCCCGAGTGAGCCACGGGCCAGCCCAATTTAGACTTCTTTTTTTTCCTTTTTTTTTTTTGTCTTTTTTCGTGTCCGGCACTGGATCACAACCCTCAGTGTTGCGCCCGTACCAGACCGGACCGGCAATGGGATCACAACCCTCGGTGTTGCACCCACACCTCGCTCAGCCAGTGAGCAGGAACCAGTCTGTATGTGGGATCTGAACCCTTGGCGGGA
>NW_007864258.1:0-610 GCF_000696425.1 Galeopterus variegatus
CCAAAATGTACTTTCTTGATCTTAAGAAATTTAAAGGAATAATGCAAACAGCATGTAGAATGAACATGCCTATAAAAATTTGTGTGATAGATGGTATTCTTTAAAGACTTATACCTGTCAATCTGCCTATGACTGCATATTGTTTCTCTTAAATCAAGTAATCTAACTTACAAAGTTTGATGCACTTATTATGAACTCATTTTTATTAGCTCTATGACATCTGAGTGTGGATTCCTTTTTTTTTACAGGTTCTGTTTTTTCTGTCATAATTTAAGTATAAAGTCTGTCAATGCAAATTGTAATTATTTTAAGAAAAAGCTGAGAAAAATCATGTAAGCTGTACATAGGCACAGGACACACAGGGCTGAGAGGCTGCTGCTCTGTGGCATTTAGAAATCTGAGCCATATAGAAATTATTTAAGAATTAAAAGGGTTGTAACATAGGTATTTACAGCAATTCCAGTACTGAATTAAAAATAAAAACACAAGCCTAATTTAGTTGAGGAGTATCATTTCTTTTTATATTCCTTTCTTGGTATTGTTTATTATTTCCAGGGCCTCAAATAATAGTATTTCTGATCAACTCACCGCTTCTAAGTACTGTGCGCTC
>NW_007864259.1:0-610 GCF_000696425.1 Galeopterus variegatus
TAACTTAGATACGGTTTAGAAGGATATCACCAAAAAGTTTCTCTGTGGTTATTTCTAAGTGGTAAGACTAAGGTTGATTTCCTCCTCCCTCATTATTACTTACCTGAATTGGTTTTATTTTTCTGCAGTATATTACTAATATACCTATAAAAAGAAAATTTCATTAAAAACCATTATTAAAATAACTATCATTTTAGTTTGGCTTCCCCAAATATAAAGATGTTGAAAAATATATTTCCTCATGTGATTAAACTACTTAGCTTTTACAACATACCCAGCTTTCTGAAATATTCTTTTAAAAATTACTCTTTTGAAAAATATTGTTCTTACAAAAAGACAGTATCATTTCTTTGGCCAATCTGTGCTTGCTCCTATCAACACAAGATTTTCCAAAATCCTTATGAGTGCTATTGAAAATGTAATTGAACTATATTACTTAAGTTTAAATAACATTTGATGGTGTCACTGCTATTTACTTTATCAGAACATCAACAACAAAAGAATGTTGTCACTGTGAAATTTATAGTTTAATTCTATACATGAATAACTAGTACAGCACAACTACTGTTGTTGCTGCCAAAATGAAGCAGAGGTGAAGGGAATACTTTGT
>NW_007864260.1:0-610 GCF_000696425.1 Galeopterus variegatus
TACTGTTTTCCATAATGGCTGTGCTAATTTACATTCCCACCAACAATGTATAAGAGTTCCCTTTCTCCACATCCTCACCAGCATTTGTTATTTTTTGTCTTTTGGTAATAGACATTCTAACTGGGGAGAGATGATATTTCATTGTCGTTTTGATTTGCATTTCTCTGATGATTAGCAATGCTCAGCATTTTTTTCATATACCTGTTGGCCATTTTTATGTCTTCTTTCAAAAAATGTCTATTCAGAGAAACCCAGAATTTTAAGCCTATTTATATTTTATGTGTTTATAATTAGAATCATGAAATTTCATAGTGGAAAGACATCACAGGGATATTCTGGTACAAACTCTAGATCCAAAATTTTGCTTCTAGAAATTTAAGAAACACAATTTACATGATCAATTAGGCTTTTGTAATCACTAAAGTAAGTTATGGCTTCTTTAGTTCTTAAAATGGTTCTATTTGGGCCACTTGTGATTTTTTTTTTAATAAAAAAGGATAAACTCTATTAGTTTGATAAAAATAAATTATCTTTTACTTCAGGAAACAGAGAAAAGAAGTTCACTCTTGTAACGTACTCACCTTAAATAAGTTCCTTTGAATTGTTATCA
>NW_007864261.1:0-610 GCF_000696425.1 Galeopterus variegatus
AATGCCTGTGGTTTCTGCAAACTACATAAAATCACGGAATTTTTACATTTAGGTAGATAATGGAGAGATATAAAATCCTACATGAAAATCAGTTGTTATGGTTTGTCGTGGATTTCTACCCATGATAGAAATTTTCCTAAGTTTCAAAATTTTCATTTACACACACTTGTCTCATATTTCAAGCTTCTGAAACTGCAGCGGGCATTTCCTCTGGTTCTCGGAAGTCCGTGGGAAAAGATGACTAAAGAGATACGACTAAGTGAGGCGCGTCCTTGCTTCCTGCCCTCAGGGGACAATAGGAAGTGTTTGGCCATTTCTTCAAGGATTCTGGGTGTGAAGGAAAGAGGTGAGGGGACTTCAACCGAGGTCCACCGTCCCGCCTCCTTATGAACCCTTGAATAACGCCCATTTAGCACCATTTTTCGTGTGCAAGAAGGGGGTAAGGGAGCGCTCTTTCCAGTGGGAGGAGTGGGGTGTAGGGGGCATGTTATCACTTCTTGGTGAGAAGGGCGACCAGGAAAGCCCCCTGGGACTGCTCGGCCACAGGGCAGATTAGGTGGGTCTGCGGTTGAGGCCTGCGGGTTGAGCGGGCGCTTCAGCCGGGGGTCGC
>NW_007864262.1:0-610 GCF_000696425.1 Galeopterus variegatus
AGTTAAATTAGATTTTAGAGTGAGTCCTTATGCGTCTTTCTGTACATGCAGTGAGATAGAGTTAGATTTCCACATCTCTGTACTGGACCCCATGCAGATGCCTACTCCTCCCAGGAGCTCAGCAAGCCAAGCTCTAGGTGCACCATCCAGGACCAGTTCCATGAGCCACCTGTAGTTGTGGGGCACGAGAAACAGGGCTGCTTGGAATTGAGATGTGCTCTAGGTGTAAAATGCTCGCCAGCTTTCAAAAGCGCAGTGACAGTGAACAAAGGAATGTAAAATATCTCATTCATAGTTTTTTTGACTACAAGTTGAAATGATATTTCAGATATATGAGGGATCTTCAAAAGTTTATGGAAAGATTTAGATTATATTTTAATTCTATTTTACCATGAACTTTTTGAAGTGCCCTCATATTGGGTTAAATAAAATATATCTGAAATTAATTTCACCTGTTTCTTCTTATGTTTTTTAATATGGCTGCTAGAAATTTTAAAGCTGTGTATGTGGCTCCTGTTATATTTATTTTGGACAGTACTGCTCAATAGGATAAGTGTTCCTTTCTATGTGATTTAAATACTACAAAAACCTTGAATTTTCCATAACTCAT
>NW_007864263.1:0-610 GCF_000696425.1 Galeopterus variegatus
CCTTCCATGCTCCACTCTAAATCCTCCCATGGCCTTGCACCTCATGCAAGTAAAAGGTAAAGTGGACAGAACATTTGAAGGTGTTGTTCCAAGTGAGCAGTGCCCAGGCTTTCCTCACTGCTTGAAAAGTTGAACAGTGCTGATCACAAAAGCTCACCAGCTCTTAGAGTATGAGTTCCAAAGGGCCCTTAGAGCTCACTGCGGTGCCCAGCAGAGGGCACTGACTGAGTGACCAGTCTGAGAAGCAGGTCTCTTCCCAGCACCTTCTCTCCTTACTGGGCTGGAGCGATCTGCTCTCCCCACCTCCCAGCCTCAGCTCCCGAAGCCTTGGCAGTAGCTTCTCTGGCAGCCAGCCAGCTGAGCCAAGAGAAGGTGAAGACATTATGGTAAATGGCCTTGCTCAGCACCTCACTCATTTTTCTCTCAGTGCACCAAAGCCCAGATCCAGAGGCCCAGGGAACCCAGGGCTGAGAGGTGCCACTAGAAATAGCGGTGTCTAATTCAGCTACTCAAAAAGAAGGTTATGTACTACTGGCCGGGCAGGCACTTAATGTGCTGAGTCCCTGGAATGGAACCAGTAGAAAGCCCCAAGACAGGCCACATCTGGTTG
>NW_007864264.1:0-610 GCF_000696425.1 Galeopterus variegatus
TATACAGAATAGAATTAATAATTTTTACCTCATACAAATCAGAGTTAAATTATAAAAATCTATAATTTTATGGTTATTATTATTTTATTTTGATTGGGTCAGATGATTAACCCTGACTCCCTAATTCATTACTTTTGCTAGTTTAAATGAAAATTTAAAGTAGTCCTGAACTGAGATGTGCATGTAAAGTGCTTACCACAGTGACTGGCACATAGCATGTGCTCAATAAATAAAAGCTATACATATTTATTAGTCATAAATAAAGGAACTACAGTTAGCTTTTCCTTAATCCCATAAACTTTTACCATAAGATTTCATAACAATAAAAGATTCCTATTTATCTAATATCCTAATTTTTTCCCCCATTTCCCATTTCATAGGATTCCTGGGAATCTTTGGTCTTCCTTTTTTATGAGGTATTTACTAACCCTCTGATCCACCACCACCTGTGCACTTACACCCACATTGAATATCAAACCACCTTGAGAATTAAAAAGGGCTGGTAATGAAGGGCTAGGGAAGTCACAGAAAGAAATACCATATGACTACGGGGTGACTCAGATGTTACAAAAACAGCTAGTTATCTGGGTAGTAGACCTCAAAAAATAGT
>NW_007864265.1:0-610 GCF_000696425.1 Galeopterus variegatus
GGACTAGACCCCATCTAAAGTGGGGTCAGTCTTATGGGACTGAGCCCTTAGCCTGTGAGATCTGACATGATACACAGTGTCTGACAAGGTACACAGTGTCAGTACTGAATTGAATTACAGGACACCCTGCTAGAGAATCCACTGACAGATTGCTTGGTGGAAAAAAATCCCCATGTTTTCATGACCAGGGGTCACAGAAGTATCCTGTGTTGATTGTGGGATTAGAGGGGAAAAGTGGTTTGTTTTTTCCTTTCACAGAAGGTTTTGTTTGTTTGGCGCTGGCTGCTACAGGGATTGAATCCTGTACTGTTTTTCCCTTTTACACATGACAACTAAATGCAGTATTTGTTTCTGGATTGGATCCTGGACCAGGAAAAAAAAGAAACAAAAACATTGCTTCATGTGTTTTGTGGCCCATGTGTTTCATGTGCTTAATGTGCTTGGTGGATTCTCATTTAGGATTGTAATGTTTTCTGGTGGGTCGACGTAATGTTTTCTGGTGGATTGATCCTTTTATCATTATGAAATATTCCTCTTTGTCTTTAATAATTTTCTTTGCACTGTTGCCTACTTTATTTTATATAAATACAGACACTCATGGCCTTTTTTT
>NW_007864266.1:0-610 GCF_000696425.1 Galeopterus variegatus
CACCACGCTCAGCCAGTGAGCTAAACCGGCCATCCCTATATAGGATCCGAACCCGTGGCCTCGGTGCTACCAACGCCACACTCTCCCGAGTGAGCCACAGGGCCGGCCCGGCATTTTATTGATTTTTGTTTTGATGTTTTAAATATCTTTTGTTCCTTTTTTCCCCTGCTTTATCTTCCATGTTTGTTGGTTTTCTGAGGTGGTTAGATGAAGTTTCTTTCTCTTTCTTATTTGCATTTTTGTTCTGTTAGTGGGTTCTGTTCTTTCCTGTGTATTCATTGTAGTGACTATTGTTTTTCAGATTTCAGATGCAGTACTCCCTTGAGGATTTCTTGCAGGGCTGGTTGTGTGGTGGTGAACTCCCAGTTTTTATTTGTCTGGAAAATATACTATTTTTCCCTCATTTTTGAAGGATAGCTTTGCTGGGTATATTATCTTTGGATGGCAATTTTTTCTTTTAGTATTTTGAATATATCATCCCATTCTCTTCTGGCCTTTAGGGTTTTTGTTGACAAATCTCCTATTAGTCTGATGGGGACTCCCTTATAAGTGATTTGATGCTTTTCTCTTGCTTCTTTTTAGATTTTCTCTTTTTATTTGAACTTTGCCA
>NW_007864267.1:0-610 GCF_000696425.1 Galeopterus variegatus
ATATTATCCTACAGCTCCCGGATGATCTGTTCTTTGTAAAATTTATTTAACTTTTTATTTTATTTATTATTTGGGGTAGTTTGTACTGACTTAGGTTTAGGTTGACAGTTTTTTTCCCCTCAGCTGTGTGAGAATACTGATGAGCCAGTTGTAGTCATTTCTTAGGGCTGCCATACCAAAATACAATGAATGGAGTGGCTTGCAACAACAGATAGTATTCTATCACAGTTTTGTAGGCTAGAAGTCTGAAATCAGGGTGTCAGCTAGGCCATGATGTCATTAAAGGATCTAGTGAAGAATCTTTCCTTGCTTCCTTGGCTTTGGTGGCCCCAGATATTCCTTGGCTTGTGGCAGCATAACTCCAATCTCTGCCTGTATCTTCATGTGAGCATCTTCTCTCAGTGTGCCTCTGTGTCTCCAAATCTCTTTTTCCTTATTAGGATACCAGTCATTGAATTTAGGGCTTATCCTAATCCACTATTACCTCATTTTAACTAATTACATCTGTAAAAAACCTATTTCCATATAAACTCACCTTTTGAGGTTCTGAGTAGGCATAAATTTTGGAAGAAACTAGTCAATCAATTACATGAAAAATAGCATATGTTTC